>NC_058371.1:70510000-70810000 GCF_018350175.1 Felis catus | reverse complement strand
GCCCTTGCAGAATGACACAAGGGAACTGTTGTGTTCCGTTTGTATAATCTACAAAGCAAACACTGAATAGAAACATCACAAATCTGTGAAGGCATTTCAGGGGAAGTGACATTTGAACAAGGTCTAGAAGGACGAATAGGTTTTTGCAATAAAAGAAAATGAGAAAGGCATTTAAGTCAGAATAAATGACCTTTATGAAGGTACTAAGCTGAGGCAATGCATGGTGGAAGAAACAGCTGATAGAATAGTTTTAGTAGAGGTCAGGACTGGAATCATTGTAAAGTTGTATTAACTTTATTGTCATATTAATGCGACATAGGAGATTTTTGAGGGAGAAGGAATCTGTTTTAGATGCATCGTTACAGAAAAAGTTAGGGGCGCCTGGGTGGATGGCTGAGTCGGTTAAGTGTCTGACTCTTGATTTCAGCTCAGTCATGATCTTCCCATCGTGAGTTCGAGCCCCCGTATTGGGCTCTGTGCTGAGTGGAGTCTGCTTAAGATTCTCTATTTCCCTCTCTTTCTCTCTCTCCCAAAAGCATGCACGTGCATACTCTTTCTCAAAATAAATACACATTAAAATTAATAAAATAAAAAGTGATTTGTGTGTTTGGCTGGAGGGGGGAGCTGGAAAAGGGGCAAAGGTAGTGCAGAGAGAGTAATAATGGGCAAGAGGAAAAACATGTTGTTAAGAAATTGATGATAAAGCTTGGTAGACAATGGTGGCCTAAGCTGAAGCAGTGAGAGTGGGTACAGAAAGATTGATTCATCAACAAAGTTGATGGTGCTGGGTGGTTGATAGATGTAACAGTATGGCTGGAGAGGGAAGGGTTTAGAATGCTTCACAAGTTAATAACTTGGTAGATACTGTTAACTAATTAACAGAAACAAAAGAAGAGAAGAAATTGGGAGAAGAGACAGTTAAGGTGGATTCCATTTAAGTGGTACCTGTAGAACATTCAGGTGGATGGTTCAGTTGAGCTGAACTGGACTTCAGAAGAACAAGGCTGGAGGCATGGAATGTAAAATAAGCAGCATATGGATGGCAGCTGAAATCATGAAAGGGCAGGGGGTGAGTGTGGAAAAAGCATATATAGAATCAAGAGGGAGTAGACAGAAATCAGCACAAGAGATACTGAAATGCAATGCTCAGATCATGGATCAGCATGCAGGTGTCCTGGGAAACAAGAAAAGGAAGAGTTTCAAGAGAGAGGGTGGCTAGGGGCATCGCATATATTTAGTGGCAACCATCAGTATAACATACATTCCTTTTTCAGAAGTCAGTTGTATCAGCTCGGGGTTGCAGAGTTCTGACTTGCTTGTGGTTTGCAGTTGACAATGAGCTCAATGTACACCAGTACTTAGATGATTCTACCGTGTCAGTGCTTCCCAAAATTTAATGTGGACATAAATCATTATGAGGCTTGTTAGCATACAAATTCTAAGTCAGTAGGTCTGTTGTAGGGCTCCGATTTCTGCATATCTAACAAGTTCCAGGCGATGCTGATCCTAGAAGTACAGGAACTGCACTTTTCTTACAAGGTGCTAGACCAGCTAATGCAAACACAGGCTGCTTTGACAAGAGCACCACATCCAGATCAGTCTGCGATATGTGATGCAATTTCAGGACAAGCAGTTGAACACAATGATCACACCATGACTTACGGAGTTTAGTCAACGGGCTGGTAAGTTTTACCTGCAGAAGGTAACACGTAGGGGAAATCTGTGGGTTGTTTTCCAATATCTGAAGGAGATCATTTTAATCGTTTCACAGATCAGAACCTGGACTGATGAATGGAAGTTATAGGAAGGCAGATTTTTTTGATTGAACTGGTCATCAGAATCCTCACCCAGTGGGTAGTGTCTTCCCTCTCTGTGAATGTGTTCATGCAAAGTTTTAAATGGACATGCTGGGAAAAATCTCAAAGATCATCTAGTTTAAACTACTCACTGATTTAACGGATGAAGAAAAGAGGTTGAGGTTTCTATTAACACACAGGTTAGGCTGTAAAGCCAGTTATTGCCTTGAAGACTTGACAGCCTCAAAGTCCATTTTTTTTATTCTAATTATCTTTTACACTCAAAACTGGATCAACTACATACAAATGTTAATTCTAGAGGCCAATTTTATAGTCAGTTGGTTAAGCAACCAAAAAGGAAATTTAGTGGATTTTTATTCTTTTTGGTGGGTGTTTCTGAGACATACCAGGAATTTGCATCTATAACATCAGGACACTATCCAGGTACCTAACCATGGGTTACATGAGGTTAAAAAGCCGGAAATCATCTCATTGGCCAAATGGAAACTTGAGAGATCTTAGAAGAGTAATTTGGATATTGACTTCTGCATTTCTTTATTTAAACTTCACTGACAAATTATTAGATATGAGGTGGTAGGCTGGTTATTGGGGCCATTGATGAATTTATTTCCATGGGATGAGTGTGGGACTGATGGTTGCCTATGAAGCTTGAGGGGGAGATGGTCTGGGCTGAAAGGTTCAAGCCATTCCTTGTTAAAGTATTTAAGTATCTCTGGACCAGAAGTTGATAAGCTATAACTGCAGGGGTGATGAGTTGGCATATTAGCGACTTTATGCATCCGTTATCATACTTGTTGGAAGCAGCAATAATCTGGGGATGGAAGGCAGAGGGTTTCATGACCTGCTTTGATTCCAGGATTTTGCTGGGAACTTATGGTTTAGGTTTTTTGAATAGCTATTGGGAAACACCTTTGATATAGTTGAAATGAAGTTTGCTTTTAAGAAAGAACATAGGCTTTATTTGTTCATAGGTTAATTTTAAAAGCAGATTTGTATGCATGCCAAATAGTTTGCCTTTTCCATGAATGGAAACCAAACACGAACCTCATGATTTTCTTCAAATGTTTTTACATGCCTGTGTGTGATGTAGATTATTCAGTCATGTCACATTCTCACTTCCTGACTCCAACTCCAGCTGCAAAAATTAAGATGAAAAACTGTAAACACACACACACACACACACACACACACACACACACACTTTCCACGAAAATAATCATTGCAAAATACGTAAGTATCTTTGGATAAAAAATAGTTTAAAAACAGGGGCACCTGGATGGCTCAGTTGGTTAAGCATCTGACTTCGGCTCAGGTCATGATCTCACAGTTCATGAGTTCAAGCCCCGCATCAAGCTTTGTGCTGACAGCTCAAAGCCTGGGGCTTGCTTCAGATTCTGTGTCTCCTTCTCTCTCTTTCTCCCCCACTTGCTCTCTCTCTCTCTCTCTCTCTCTCAAAAATGAATAAAGATTAAAATTTTTTTTTAAAAAAGTTTAAAAACAAATCACTATGATTTATTACCATGCCAGTGAAGACTGCAATAAGACTTAGGTCTTGTTAACACTTTGTATGCCTTTATTTCAACAACAAAGATACGATGTATTGTCAAAACAGATAAGCCCTATGAAATACAGTAAGATTTTGACCAAATCATTCACACTATGCTACTAAAATGTATGACGGTGATCAAAATTCCTTTATTAAATTATTATGTTTTCCAGAAAACCTCTAAAGATATTACACATAGAATTGGTCATTTGAAGCCTTTTCATTTTATGCTTTTTTTTTTTTTTTCTTTTTTTTTGCCTAAGGTCAGGTTCTTATCACGTTGGAAAAACACAGCAGCCCCTCAGACACTAGCACATTGATAAACTAAGCTGGAGGGAGCACACTCAGCTTCCTTCCTGATACTTCTGTCCAAATGCTGGCAAATCCAGTTTTCGGATCACAGCTTTCAGACTGAAAACAAAGCAAATCAACCTCTAGCCAATGAATTATTCATGTAATCCCTACTCTTCTTGTCACAGATTTCTTTCCTGATAGATATGACCCGTAGCTGCTGGTCTATGAATACTTATTTGAAATTAACATGTCTGGAAATTTGGAAGACAATCGCTACCGTAGGTACTATCTTTAAAAAATTAGCATCAATGGATTAAGAGATATTAATTTTACTCCCTGTGCACGTTACATATGGAACAATAGGAATGCATCTTATTTTCCAGATTTTGAAAGGATTGCTTCTCAACATTTGTCTATTGCTTATTATTACTCAATATATAGACATTTTAGCTCTGTCAGAAGCTAAGTTATTTTGTACAAAAGATATTTTATATATATTTTTCTATCTGGGTATATCATTGGAGCTGGTTGTCTATCAGTATGTCCAGCGGAAAGTTACTCAAAGAACTGTATTAAAAATGATAAAATGTTGAGTTTTTTTTTTTGTAAGCTCTCCTTTGATTAAACAGAAACCTCAAATAGTGTTTAGTGAGCTGTCACGTATTTGACTTACATCAGAGGTTGTCAATTAAGGACTTAATCCTAAACTCTTTTAAAAGAACTTGAATTCTGTACTTCTTAGTAAACTATTTGCTTACTAGATGGAGTTAAGGCCATTGTAAAACTTATAAAAACTTGATGTTTTTTTCTAAGCAGGAGGTTAAAAAGTACTTGTACAAAGTTGTTTTAAAGTCAGCTTAGAGAATTATTTTACTTCCCCCCTTGAATTTTGTGGAGGACCTTATCTCACAGCAAAAGAGAATACGGTGAAATCTCTGTTTTCTCTACAAATGGGGAGAGTATCAGCAGCCCACCTAGTACTGAGCAGTGTTAATAACCTGTTAAATGAAATCTGTAACAAGATTTAAATACAAATACAAAAGCTTTTATGGGCCATATAATTTTAAGTTTACAAGTCAAAAAACTGGAAATAGCCTATTTCAGTAGCAAAGAACAAAAGTTTAAGCAAAAATTAAATTATTGCTAAAATCATAACGATTTGCCACATAGAAATATTACGTAACATTAGGACAGTACCAGTGAAGGAGAGTTGGATTGCGGAAACACAAGTTCAACAAAGAATTCATTTGCTAACAGCATCCAGAGAGAGACATGCTTCCTGCTATAAACTTCAGAGGAGGATAGTTTAAGAACAAAAGGGTAGCTTTATGATGAGGCTTAGGCTAATTTCCATTCCAACGTCTCTTTCTGAACTACGGATCCAAGCATCCTCAGGAATCCAGCTAACTTTGAAGAGAAGCAGTCAGAAGAGGTAGTGTTATCTTTTCTCCGCTGTGAGTAGAAGGGCAAAGGAAAGTCGTTTCTGAGGAGCTTCGGACGAAACATGGAAATTGAAAAGTAGAGACTGATGCCCTCAGATGAAAGGATAGCCTGAAGGTCTTCACACTGAGTTATGAGTAAGATCTGAAACCTATTTGATCTGGCCCCCTTTCTCACTCCAAGAATGGATGCATGCCTCTGCCACAGTGCATCTCAGCAAATGACACTTTGAGAGCGAGCTGAGCAGAATTCTTTCATCAAAGGTTGCACATTCCAAGTGCTCTCAACCTCCTTCCTCCAAAAGAAACAAAACTAAATAGAATATAAGAGTTCATCTGCAAACTGTCATCCCACTGGCAAACAAGGGTTAGAAAAGTAAAAATGGAATCAAGAAATCACTCTTCCCACTTCAGAGTAAACAGTAGTCTGGACACAAACTATGCCTTATGTAAATGATCAGAAAACAACGTAAAGACATGGAAATGATGCAAATAATCTTATGTTTAAAAAATAGAGGAAAGAGGGAAGGAAGGAGAGGAGGAGAGAAGATGAGGGAGGAAGGAGACGAAAGAGGGAGGGAGGGAAAGGGGAAAAAGAGAGAGAGAGAGAGAGAGAGAGAGAGAGAGAGAGCAAAGTTTGGGAAGAGCAATAAACAAAAAACAGATGAAAATTCCCCAAAGTTCTTCATGACATAAAGGAGTTTATTAAAATATAAATATAAAACATTATTATGAAATGCTTTTAATGCTTCTATATTAAGTAAATATTTATTAAAAAACATAAAGTAAATAATATAATTTAAAAAATGAGCATGAAGAGGTGGGATAAATTGTCAGTTTATTTCTTCTTGTTTTTTAACAGTATATTAGCAGGTAATGATTGAAATAAAAGCAGGTGCTTAGCAAGTATTCCCGTGCTTTTAGTGTTTTCAGTAACATTTTTTTTTCACAACTTTAGTGGGACTGTACGGAAACATTTTGTATCGATGGCACATTTTCCAAAGTGTATTTTTGTTGTTGTTGTTCCATTTCAAGGTCTTTGGTCCATAGTTTCAAATGAAGGTATACATAATCGTTTTACTAAAACATAGGTTGTACTATACGACCTCATTTAAATGAAATAATATGTATCTATTAGTCAACTGCTGTCACATAATGTTGCATGCCAAACACCCACAAAATCACTGGCTTACAACAAGAATCGTTTGTGAGTCACCCAGGCACTTGTGCCTGGACTGACACATGGACTCAGCGGGACTTGACTCCATGGCACTGACTGGGTTTAAGTCTGCACCAGGTGTCTTTTTGGACTAGTGAGCTCTCTGGAGCATATTCTTCTTGAGGATGGCAGGAGTCAAAGAGAGCAAACCCAGACGTGCAAGCACGTATGAAGCCTCAGCTTGTGTCACAGGCACTTTTATTCTATGGCTTAGAGCAAGACATATGGCGAAGACTAAATTCAAATGGGAGAGGATACTCCAACCACCGTTAAGCCAAGGCGAAGGCATAAATGTTGAATACTATAAGAGATGGAATTGAGACCAATAATTCCATGTATTACACCACCTATTCATTTATCTACATACCTATATGCACACAGAGAGCAGATAGAAATGATTTGCTGAAGGGTGATAGAAGTGTAGCTGACCTGTTTTTTGTTTTGTTTTGTTTTGCTTTGCTTTTTTGCTTATTCCTTATTCGTTCTTTTTCCTGGGGATGGGTATGTCTTAAGTATTGCAGTGCATACATATATCCATGATTTTTTTAAAAAAAACAGCTTTATTATATGTAATTCCAATGCCAAAATGTCCACTGTTGGAAGCGTGTAATTCGATGGTTTTCAGACATTCACATAACTATCACCACTATCTAATTTCAGAATATTTTTATCACTACAAATAGAAATCCTGTGCTCATTTGCAGTCACTGCCCATTTTTCCTTTTCCTCCAGCCCCTGACAAATATGTATATACTATCCTTCTCTAAGGACTGTCTATCCTGAACAGTTCATGTAAATGGAATTGTAAATTATGTGGCCTTTTGTGAATGGCTTCTTTTACTTAGCATAATGTTATCAGGGTTCATCCATGTTCCACAGTTATCAGCACTTCATTCCCTTCTATTGCCTAATAATAATATTCAATTGTACGCATATACCACGTTTGTCCATTTATTCGTTGGTGGTTTCTATGTTTTGACTATTATGAAAAATATTGTTATGTATTTTTGTGTATAGGATTTTCAATTCTTTTGAGTATATGCTTACGGGTAGAATTACCGATTCATACGTTAATCCTATGTTTAACCCTTTAAAGAACTGCATAAGTGTTTTCTTGCATGGCCACATTTTGCTGTCTCCCCCCACCCCCCCAGCAATATTTTATTTTATTTTATTTTATTTTTAATTTTTTTAATGTTTATTTATTTTTGAGAGAGAGACAGAGTGCAAGTGGGGGAGGGGCAGAGAGAGAAGAGATACAGAATCTGAAGCAGGCTCCAGGCTCTGAGCTGTGAGCACAGAGCTCAACAGGGGCCTCGAACCCACAAACCATGAGATCATGACCGGAGCCAGAGTCCGATGCTTAACCGACTGAGCCACCCAGGCGCCCCCCCACTGGCCCCCGCCGCAAGAATTTATAAAGGTGTCCATTTCTGCACATCCTCATCAACACTAATTATTGTCCATCTTTTTTATTCTAAGCCATCCTGGTAGCTGTAAAGTGGTTTCTCATTGTGGTTTTGATTTGCATTTCTCTAATGACTAATGATGTTGGTCATGTTTTTGTGTCCTTATTGGCCATTTGTATGCTTTTTTTGTTTTTTTTTTAGAAATGTGTATTCAAGTCCTTTGGTCATTTTTCTTTTTTTTGATTTTGTTTAATGTTTATTTATTGTTGAGAGAGAGAGAGAGAGAGAACAGGGGAGGGGCAGAGGGAGACAGAATCTGAAGCAGACTCCAGGCTCAGAGCTGTCAGCCCAGAGCCCGACACAGGACTCGAACTCACAAACCATGAGATCATGACCTCAGCCAAAGTCAGATGCTTAACTGACTGACTCACCCAGGCGTCCCTATCCTTTGCTCATTTTTTCAAGAGCTAGGTATCTTTTTATTGTTGAGCTTTAAGATTTCTTTACACATTCTAGATATAAGACCCTAATCAGGCAGATATATGAATTGCAAATATTCTCTCATTATGTAAGTTATCTTTTATTTTTATTGTGTCTTTTGAGGTGCAAAAGTTTTGATGATGCTCACTTTTTCTTTTGTTGCTTGTGCTTTTAGTGTCATCTCTGAGAAACGACTGCTTAATCTAAGGTCCTTAAAGTTTTTTCCTGCAGAATCTAAGTTCCATAGTTATGTCTCTTACATTTAGACCTTTGATTCATTTTGAGTTAACTTTTTGTATACGGTGTGAGGTAAAGGTCCAAATTCATTATTTTGCATGTGGATATCCAGTTGTCCTAGCACATATGTTGAAAAGGATACTCACTCACCATCGAATTATCTTGACATCCTTGTCAAAATCAATTGGCCATAAATGTGAAGGTCTATTTCTGGACTCTCAATTTGATTCCATTGTTCTGTAGGTCTAAACTTATTAAATTTACCACAGTATTGTGATAGCTTTGCAGTAAATTTTGAAATCAGGAAGTATGGGTCCTCCAACTATGTGGCTATTTTTCAAGATTTGTTCACTATTTTGGGTGCCTTGCATTTCTAAGTGCATTTTAGGATCAGATTTCCAATTTCTGTAAAAAAAAAAAAAACCTGGTTGGGATCCCATATGTAATTGAAAAGTGATAGTTATTAATCTTAAAATAAACTTCCACCAGAATACTAAATCTCTTCCTTAAACTTTACATAGATTTATACTGAGTAAGAATGGCTTGGCAGTTACGAAAGAAATTGGATTTGGTGTAGGTGGCTGGGCAAATGCTTTCTGAGGTAGAGTACTAAAGTATGTAATTAACATTTTGACAGACAAAAGAAGAAGTTATTAAAATAGGTTAGTGTAGGAACGGTGCTTTAAAAAGAGAACCCAGCATGTGCGAGCATATGTAGGAATATTGGCGCTTACGGGAACTGAGTATTCACTACAATTGTACATTGGGATTGACGATGCAAAATGAGTCAAAAGAGGTAAATGATGTAAAGATTATGAATCATCAATTGCTGATGTCCATGTTTCACATCTAAAGACTTTTAAATTCTGACTCACAAAAGTTAATCATACTATAGAATGTCTCCAAAACATGAATACCTAAATGAATTATTAAATGCCCCTAAGTTGAATAGAGGTGATATCTGAAATACGGTTAGTAGAAAAACCATTAACTGGAAAACCAAACATGTAGTTTCAAAGCACTGCTAAAGAAGAAAATCATTATATCACTTAAACTAACAAGGAACATTTTCATCTGCAAGCTGTAATCGTGGTGGCAGGCGCCCCAATATAACCAGTAGACTGGATTGCTTACAACTAAAAACTACCCAGCACCCATCTATTAACTCTTTCACTTTACAGATTAAGGTGCTGACGTTCAGAGATATTTAGGGTCTCCAGGGGGCCTGAGGTCAGTCATTGCCACATTAAAAAAAATCATTTATTCATTTGTTTGTTAGACTAGGAGTCTGAGACATCAAAACGAGGGCGAGTAATTATAAATTGACAATATCTGTAACTGCAATATTCCGGGGAGCATGGGAGAAATGGCTTAATTCAAGTGGGAGTTAAGGAAGAAGAGTTTTGCTGAAGAGTGGCATTCGAGCTGAGACTTGGGAGGAAGCCAACTGAGGTAAGTAAGCAAAGGAACAATGCTTCCAAGAACAGCGTGTGCCAGCACAGGATGTGCACAAGTATCGCTATTCTCATGAAACTGTTAGGTATCCGCTGACGAGAGCTGTACGTTAGGCTTGATGGTGAAAAATGAACAAGGAGACAATAATAAATTCTGAGTGTCATGCAAAGAATTACAATTTAATCCTTCGGAGTTCAATGGTAAATTTTCCACCCCAGGGACATAATCGGATTTGTTGGAAGAACTCCCCCGGTTAGTCGTGCGAAGGGTGGGTCAGAGGGGAGTGAGACCAGGGACCAGAAAAGTGGGGAAAGGAGAGTGGGCAGCATAATGAGGACGAGCCATGTGGCTCTAAGTCAAAGCTGCAGCTGCAGACACGGAAAGGTAGACACCAACACAAGAGAGACTTTTGAAAAGGTAAAAAGCCAATGGGACTTGTTGACTGACTACATATGAAGCATGAAGGAAAAACAATATGTCAGGCAAGTGGTCGATTATATTCTCAATTTTCTACTCCTTCTTATGCATGTAAAGGATGGTGATTATTTATAACTTTTAAATGTATTTATAATATATAGTTAAAATACATTAAAAACTCAGCATCTTTTTTTGGAGGTAAGCGCTTTGCATTATATTAAATATATGATGTTGAGGGAGACTTGCATTTTCTGCCTTTCCTGGAGTCCAGTCACAAGCTTAAGTAAATGCACCTCGAGAGAGGGATGCGCTGAGAATAACGAAATGAAGCCAGGGTGTTTTCACAGTGTAAATTCTCATTACTTTCTCATTTGTTCCTTCCCACAGTGCATACACTTATTGCTAGATAAGAAAGGGAATGAAATACAGAAATGAAAAATGTAGACATGAAAGCCCGCCTCGTGCCAATTAGGGATTGCTCTTTTATTTTAATAAAATCACAAGGTAGCAAAACAGTTCCTCTCAAGGGGCAAAGCACTAATCCAGTATATCACATGTAAAACCCTCGTGGTCAATACAGACAAGATTTTTCTGGAAATCCGAAAAATTATGGTCACCAGTGCCATTGATGGGTTATTTTTGTTTGTTTGCTTGTTTTTGATCCAATGCACAAAAAGGTCTATGAGTGAGTAAGCATAAAGCAGTTGGCTTTTCCCACTCACTGGCGACAGCATGTGGGACTACCTTCATAGAATAATTTCTTCTGGCTTTCACCATTTTGTAAGTAAACAAAAAAGAAACATTCAAAAATAAGAGGGAAAGAAGGCGCTCCATTCAATGGTGGGAAGCGCTGGATCACAGACAGTTACACAGGTCATTTACTGTCAGATTTAGTTGAGTCTCTGCTATGCTAATGCCGGTTTGCAAATTGCCAAGAGGGAGACACAGGGCACTGCATATTCCGTGAAGCACAGTGAACTACGTCTAGCAGGCCTCCGCAGGGCTGGGAACAAACCACGAGGAGGTAAGTCAATAAGGCAGCATTTGTATGGTCCTGTATTTGTTCTCCAAGTGGTCGGGCGCAGGGTAGGACTGCTGGATGGAAAAGTACCAAGAAAGGGTACTGCCCAGGCCTACAGGAGCAGTCTGAAGACAGCATGGCCCTGGGTCCTACCTAGCCTTCTGGGGCAGGTGGAAAGGCAGAGATGAGACACAAGCCCTGAATAGAAATCTGCACCTGAAGGTGAGGACCCACACCTGGAAGTGTGCTATACAAGGTATGTTTAGTCTGTATGCCAAATCAATTTATGCTCCCCCCGCCCCCCGCCCACCCTGCCGGCCAACTTAATAGCTGCCATTGAAAATGAAGACAGTGGAAAGTTACAAGATTTTTTTCTTTTTCAGTTTCACACTGCCGTATGATCGATCTCTAACCGTTTCACAAATCACAGACAACTTTCAAGTCAGGTGCAATTTAATATACCAGAAATCAGTATCAAGACCAGGGAGAAAAAGAAATGAGCTCTAAAATATTGGTGACAAGAGACAGGGAATCCTCAACACTTTTCTACCTGTCTTTTTTGAATTGATACAGGCTTTTGCATAACGGAAACCACGGTAACACAAAACCTGATCTTCACTCTCCTGGCGTCGAGACAAATCTTGCGTGTACACACACACACACACACACACACACACACACTGTTTATCTCCAAAATAGCCACATTTTTTTTTATTTGGTGATCCAATACGTTTTTAATTCAAATAGTCACCACATAACCTAGGCACAATATTAAGCATTGTACAAGCCAAGTAATTTACTGATTTTCATTTCAATTGCCAAAGAGTACAATAAGTGAATTGGTTACGGGATATACTTCTGTACATAAAAATATCCATGTATTTATACAAGGGTATGGAACAGAGTTTAAAGATAATAAAACCAGAACATCACAATAAATAGGATGTGTTCCTACAGGATAGCAGAGTGCGCTTTGTCAGTAAGCTGTCCAGTCTTTCTTCAAGGTGCTTTATATTCTTCTGAGCTAGGCTCACATTAACCAAAAGAAGGGTTAGGGGTTAGTAGTTGATTCTGAATCTGAATGCCTAACTTTCATAGGTTGCTTTTTATTTGCATTTCCAATAATAGGGGTAGAAGATATGATAATTTATTTTCCAAAAGTCTTTGCAACTTATCAAATCCTATTGATTTCCCACTTCAATATTTTAAAACGCAGATCAATCTAAGCTCTAGCACCGTATGACCATGAGATACATGTATTTCTGTCAGAGCAACAATATTTTATATCATCTTTGTTCCTCTGGCTATAACAATTCTGTTTAGAAAAATTTTACCAAGCTAAAAAATAGTTGATCTAGGTTGTCATAAAAAAGAATATTAAATACCTTTGGTAAAAATAGATATATTTAACAAGATTAGAAAAGCAAACAGTTATAGTGTCAAAAGGAGAATATAAAAATGTACACGATAAAACAAATAAACCGACTTGTAGATAAAGTGAAGATAAGGCCACTCTTCAGGTTTGTCTCTTCCAGAGTTCTCTTCTTCTAAATGGTGGAAACTTTAATAAGAAATATGGAAAATCCAGTCTTTCCTGTCAGCATGACACAAGTTTGATTTATCGTAACACCCTTCCTTTTTAAAAACCAAGGTTGTAGGACATAGAACACTCTGGTTTACATATGTGAATGTAGGGAAACAATTCCAGATTTCTGTGATTTTAGGCCCAGAACATGGAGCTTTAGAGTTAAGCAAGGCAACAGAATCAGGTGCTCATCGGACAGTTTTTTCCCCGTACTGACATTAGCCTAAGCCGCATGGAGACAGCTGAAATACGGAACACAGCTAGCTGAGTAAGCACAAGGCAACTCTGTCACTAGCTAGTGATGCACAACATTCATTTTTTTTCCAGGACCAAAGACCTTTTCTCCTGTTATTCGGGCCTCTCCTCTCAAAAGAGCCGTTGCACAACTTCTAATTCCGTGTGGTGTCTCCTCTTTTAGAATACACTGTAAATCCTGAAGATGAAAGGTCCCTGAAGCAAACAACTGAGATTACGGATGGAGATAATGCGCAAGTTCTCTAACAGATCAGCCACTGAGCTGTACCGCTCTGGGAGAGGCTGTGCGTGCTGATGCGGTTATCCTCCTGTGTGCCCTCTGCACACACAGTCACACTCCTCGTGGTGCTCCAGGGCCACGTCCGTGAGAGATTTATGCAATCCCCTGACACCACTCTTTGGTCTCAACTGAAGGACCTGAAAGGGAACAATGTAAGCCATCTTTAAAATCAACCAATGTCTGTAACGTTTGATTTCATGGACAAGTAAAATTTCAGAAAAGAATCTTGGGGCCCAACAAAGACTTACAAATTTTTATTTTTTTTCTGACGAAGGCATCGTGAACACCTACCCCCACCCTTCAAAGAAATCACAAACGATCATCATCTTTTCGCGAAAGAAAGGATGTTTTAATAGCAGCCACTTGGAAGGATGCCGCCTCCGAATACGGAACGGTCCTGACATCAAAAGACCTACTGTGCACTCCGTTTCACTCCTCTGACAATATTACAGAGAATTTCGCCTTGATTAAGTAGTTTGAAACCACTACTGCCCAGCCGTCTTTCTGTTTGTGGGTTTCTTTCACTCATTCATTTTTTTCACACGTTTAACAAAAATTTATACTTGAAGCAATACAAGTACTGCGATCCTGTGAAAGGAAACACGATCACTCTACAGCTGAGTCTGCTCAATTATGCCACTCATTAATTTTCTTGGCTTCGCTTCAAGTCCTCTATAAACTTGATGAGATGGATTAGATGTACTTCATAGACATCAGCCTCCGTCACAGCTAACTTTCCGCAGCTGGACCCACTGTGCAGTAAACGGAGGCTTGGCGATAATAACAATGATGCCTCTATTAAATGAACTTAATGTGCAGTTTGGCCTTTTAATAAAAAATATAGCAAAACAGACACTGATACTCAAGATATTTCCTTTTAACACTGCGACAGGAAGGCACAGCTATGTGTTCTGTAAAAGATTATCTGAAGTATTTGATAAGAACTACCTACTCGGTGTGTATTTTCATTTCTTATAATAGAAACAATAAAGTTTCAAGGAATTGTGTTTGTTTGGATTATGAACAAAGACCAGAGGACATAATAATACGGAGTTGTCTAGTTTCTCTGTTCTCTGGGTAGGACAGCGATAACTTCATAGAGCAACTTCTAAAAGATACTCTTCCGGGAAATGTACGTTAATCCAAAGAGGCACAAGTCGAGTCTCATGACCGTTTTATTTGAAGATTTAAAAAGAGAAAAGTAGAGAATGTATACCTCATTTGGAGTATGTGGTCATATCAAAGGTTAATCAGCTAACATTTTTTGAATGCTTACTGGGTGCCAGGCACTGTAATAATGTTTTTACATACTTTAACTCACAAGAATTCTATGAAGTAATTTACAATTACTTCCCTTATTTTACACATGAGTGACCAGAAGCGTTAGAGAGAACAGGGACATGACCAGTATTTGTACTTTGGCCAAAGATGAATTATTAAAGTCAGGCTGATAGATAATAATTTTATAAAGACTTAGAATATATTGTTAGTCATACATTCTGCTGATTTAGTAACGTTCTTCCTAGAGGGCTAAACAGCAAAGTCTTGTAATAACTATGAGAAATAGGGAACTTTTAAAGCACACTTTTCTATTAAATTCACAATTCGAAAATAAAAATTACCAAGACTATATGATTTTAACATGAAGCTTAACCCAATGACTGTCAAATATTATATGTGTCAATATTGAGTTACTGTTTTTGAACTTAAAGTGGCATCAAAACTGTTAAGACACTGGTGCTGTAACTTACCCAACTTTTGTTAAAAATTCCTTCTGGAATGAGGTTGAGTGGGTAGATAAACTGCAATATTGGCATAGCCAATGTCTTTAATTCCTAACTCCACTTGTATACATTTTCCCAGTTAGCAGGGGGAAAAAATTACTATAAAAGGTAAGAGTTAGAGAAGCTACCATATACAGCCGTAACAGGCAGCCATGCCAGGCTACAATCTTACAATCGTTCTTTCCTCCAGGAGTGCTTATGTTGACGTGCAGTCACCGAATAATAGCACCTCCCCACCCCCGTCTTCATCTACTGATATTTGTGGAGATTTACAAATAGCAAAAGAATCTTATAATGTGGTAGTGATGCAAAGTCTTAGATAAGAAATTAAAAATACATGGGAGGGGACTTAATTAGTGCTCTCCTTTATTTCTTTATCAAGTTTTGACTTTGGAGGAGAACGATAGGTTGGAAAATGACCAACAGGTCCCAGATAATATTAAAGAAGACAGCAAGACAGAAGCATGTCTCAAACAATTTTGAGAGAGAGGTTCAAACTAAAATTACAAAGCAACGGAAAAAAAAATCCAGGGAAAAACTAAAATCAGAGAATGTGGAAGAGATTAGATCAGGTACAAAAAGAACCATCAGGAAATAGATGATCATGTACCACTGCCCACACTGTGCAAACAAAGTGCCGTTAAATTTTGGGTGCCATGGAACAATGGGGGGTGGCATTCACTACAAAAAAAAAAGGCAGTTGAATTATATACTTTTTATCCAGAACAGATCTTTGCAAGAAAAGCAAGACCATACCAAATAAATAAATAAATAAATAAATAAATAAATAAATAAAATATCCCATAGATCTTTTTGCCTGGAAAAGAATACTCTACTTATCTTGGGGCAAAATTCATTAAATTTTTATTGATCGTTTGCCATAAGCAAAGAATAAGGCAAAGCAGAGAGGGTGGGGAATAAAGATGAGTGGGAGAATAGCTAATATATATTCAGGGCTTGAAATATGCCAGACCCGGTTCTAAGTGTTGTGTCAGCTCCTTTAATCCTCACAGTAAGGTATGAGCATTAGATGTTCACTTCACACATGATGAACCTGAGGTGCAAGAGAGTAGAAGCAATTTGCCCCAAGTCACACAGCTAACAAATGTCAGCTTCAAGCCTTGGCTTCACAGATGGTTTTCTTCAGTACTGCAATGTAATGTTATCTTTGTTCTTTTTGGTTCTCAATTCGGTAAAAACAAATAAAAAATAAACAATGATTCTGAATGACATAGCAAAAAAATCTCTAATAAACATGTCTTTATGTTTATGTTCTACATATGCACAGAAGATGGGCTAGTTACGCTAGGACCGGCAGGAAACTAGGATGTATTTTGAGGAGGACGTAACATCTGAGCTCATATATATGTAAAGTTCCTGTCTTGCTTTCTGAAAAATCTTTTTGTGAGATAGGAAAATCTTTAAGGGAATTTTGAGGGCGGCAAAACTGGCTTCCAATAAATAGTATCTGGTACTTGATGTAAAAAGTAGTAAGAATCTTTTTAATAAGAAGATTACGCTGTAATATCGGGGCGCCTGGGTGGCTCAGTCCATCGGGTGTCAGACTTTGGCTCAGGTCACGATCTCATGGTTCGCGAGTTCGAGCCTCGCGTTGGGCTCTGTGCTGACAGCTCGGAGCCTGGAGCCTGCTTCAGATTCTGTGTATCCCTCTCTCTGCCTCTCCCCTGCTTGCACTCTGCCTCTTTCTCTCTCTCAAAAATAAATAAACATTAAAACAATTAAAAATTATGCTATGTAACAATACTATATCTTATGTATTACAAGCCTTTTAATTTTCTAAACTTATTTTTGAAACAATGGTTGAACAAAAACCACCGAAAGTGGTAAAGGAACCCAAATGGGGAATAATTGTTATATTTGTAGTAACACAAGGAACATAATTCAGCTTATTAGTTAAGGAAACTGGTATAACAGAGGTGAAAGAGAGAAGAATTAGGGTATCTAAGCTCTGTCTTTGCTTCTGTCTTCTCCATGAGGTGGAATAGTCTTCAAACTGAAAACTGGAACAATATGAATAAGAAAGGAATCATCAAAAGGAATTAAGGCCCAAGATGGGCTTCACTGCAAATGAATTAAGTCTTTGGATCCAGATTAATGGTATTCAATGATTTAATGATTTTTAGCACTATTTGAAATTCTGTTCAAAAATAATTTCACTTCTCTAGGAGTAGTACTAAGCTCAGAACTTACTTCCAAAATATACGACTGAGAAAAATTTAGGTCTCAGAAATGATCAATTACACCAAACAAATAACCCCCCTTTTCTTTTAATAAGGTGTTTTGTTAACAAAAACACTATCACAGAAAAAAATCAACGATCCCCACAAAGCATTATAAAAAATTAAGACATGATGGTTACTGGAGATACTTGTGAGAAATGTGAAGCAGGCAACAATACAGTTATATATATCCACACGTGCGTTAGAGATGCTTTGTGGGAAGCTTGTAAGAGGTAATCATGGAATTAGATAAACATCCATAGCTGTATATGTGTACACACAGATAATGCACATATAACCACCCCACCCAAAGACTAAAGAATAATGGAGTGATGTCATTCTGGAAGGCCAGTAAGTTTACAAGTACTTCCCATAGTCCCTTCTCACACAAGAGTTTTATCTGAGATTATAAAATAGATACCTCATACTCTGTGGCAAAATTTTTTTCAATGTTTATTTATTTTTGAGAGAAAGAGAGAGAGTGTGGGTAGGGGAGGGGCAAAGAGAGAGGGGGGCAGGGGATCTGAAGTGGGCTCTGTGCTGTAAGCAGAGAGCCCAGTGTGGGGACTGAACTCACAAACTTGAGACCAAGACCTGAGCTGAAGTCAGAAGCTTAACCAACTGAGCCACCAAGGTGACCCCTGGGGCAACTTATCTTAATAACCCTAAAACCGATGTGATTTGAAAAGAAATTTATAAGTATAGGATGGAGGAGGATATGCTTGACCCAAGGACTGATTTAACGAAAGAAAGCATGATGTGGACTCAGCATCCGATAAACTTGTTTAAAAAAGGCTAATACGACTGGTCAGGGTTGTATAGCTCTTAGAATGGTGGCTATAAACCCAAAAGTTGTTGGCTATATCAGGTCTGCAAATATATCGTATTTAATAAGGACTGGCTTTAGAAAGCCCCAAACTGAATGATTTTAGGTGAGAAAAGATCACTCTGGTTTAATTCCTATTCTCATCACATCCTTTCATGGTCACCGATCAATTCTGATGCCTGCCTTGCTTGTAAGGCGGTTTATTTAATCTGTTTAGAACGACTGTATTAAGGGTTTTTTTTCTGGACTCCCAGATTCCCAGTTCACAGAGGAGCAATAAGACCGACCTCTGGGCACAGCCTGGCTGGAGCTCTCTGAGCCACCAAGCTCATGATTAGCTCCTTCTGAAACTAGAGTGGAGACGATTCCCAGCACAAGAATCTTGAGAAGCATGGGATGTAGAAACGAAAGTAGCACATGACTGATGGTGGTAAAGAGTCCATTTTTATCACAGACTGCCAGTTTGGGACATTACTTTCCACAGACTGCAATCTAGTAATTGTCATGGAATAACACAGCCTGGAAAAACCTGAGAGGTTATTCTATTTTACATTTATTTTACAGGGGTAAGTGCCCTGCTGATGGTCACAAGTTAACCGTAGATCTAGGATGAAAACAGTGTTCCTTATCTATTGGAATCCAATGCTTTTGTCCCACTTTATCAGCTGCCAACACAATACTGCTGAAGGGTAGGACAGCCATCTCATATAAAGTGCAGTTTATGACGCTGGGTATATTTAGATGACTAACAGATAAAGAATTTTATTAATGTCCTTATGCACATGAAAAATTATTTCATTTAGTTAGTAGGTATTTATTTTGTGTCGTTCTCTTATTTAGTGTAAAAAAATGGAAAGTAATGAGATGCAATGATACAGAAATGAAGTCAGAAGGGCAGATTTTGACTTGATATAATTTAAACGTTTTATAAGATTAAAGCTGACTCATCAAGAGTGTTTTGCTTCCTGGTATAGGAATGCTACACAACGCTCCTGGAGAAAGGCTGGGTATAACTGGGGATATTCTAGCAATAACAACAATTTGGAGTGTGTGAGTTCTAAGGTTCCCAAAGGTCTGAAAAACAATCATTACTAATATTTAATATTTATATTTTCCTTAATTCCACAGAATAAAAAGATGAAAGGAATCCATAAAGGGTTTAACATGCTTTTCAGGGCAACGTGAATAATAGGAAGATTGGTAAAATTATGAACATATCTACTTGGGATTTATGTGCCCATGTTGCCTCAAATGGAAAAAGAAATATCAAAGATCTCCTTTCTCCAACATAGACAATAATTTCTTTAAGTCTGTCTTTAAAATATTTTCCCTTAGGGGCGCCTGGGGGCTCAGTTCAGGGTCCGACTTCGGCTCAGGTCATGATCTCGCGGTTCGTGAGTTCCAGCCCCGCATCGGGCTCTGTGCTGACAGCTCTGTTTCCGATTCTGTGTCTCCCTCTCTCTGCCACTCCCTGGCTCCCACTGTCTCTCAAAAACAAATGAACATTAAAAAACAAAAAAAAAAAATTAAAATATTTTCCCTTTGTATTTGGAAAAGTTTAAAGTTGAAAAGTTTCGCCCATTTTCTCCGCTGCAGAACGCATTTTCGTTTTTGTAGGACAGATGAAACCCTCGCTGACCGCCCATGTTGTATTGTCAGAGGACAAACTTTCTACAGCTTTAACGCCTGGACGTTTGAGTTAAAGGTCCTAATTTTAAAAAATGAAAACATGAACTAGTTTGTGAACCTTATTTCTCCCCCCCCTCCCCCACGGATGCTGTGTCTCCTTTCCGAATAACAATCCATTGCAGATACACAGTTTTGTTATCTTCTGAGATGTGGAGGAACCCGAAAAGAAAATGACACACCTACCTCATGGTATTTTTTAGTGACTTTACTCGGGACGCACTGACACTCATTGCAGTTGTGGAGACAGCAGGCACAGTTTCCACCACAGCGTTTAACCAGGAGACAACCTGGCCAGAAAATGGTATCGGTTCTCTTTAGTTCTTCCCTTATGGACACCGAGAAGTTACGAGGTGTGCAGCTGTATAGTCTTACCTCCTCTTTTAGAAGGTTCAGATCCACCACTACATGGCATAAAAGGAAGCAAAGAAAAATACATGTTCATGCCTTGAGCCTGAATTCATCTCATCAGACTCTTTTCACAGAGAAACCGATCTTGTTTCCCAAACAATACGGCCAACAATATCCCTTCTTATTTTAACTAGGTTTTAGGGCTATTGCAGCTCGCCAGTGGGACTTTCATTTTATAGTAAACAAAGCTTCATTATGACTGACTGACCAATAAAGAGATACCATTGTGCAATATTAAGACCAGAGCCAACAAAACAGTCGAGAGCTATAAATAGGAAACTTTATAGAGAAAAAGAGGGCTACACCTTTTAACCCTCGTAAAACAGTAAACAAGGAGCGCACTGGAGGAAATAATAGAATGTAAAATGATGAATGCTTTGATTAAAAAACAAATGGAATTTTTAAAAGGATTAGAAGCTCATGCAATTAATGAAGAACAACTTACAGAAACTTGAAGACAGAACTTTACATAACTTTTTTTTGGCAATAAGACCCAGAAAATGTAAAAAAGGCATGAAGAGAATGAAGTTTTGAGGACAACGGAGTAGGCCGTGAGTGAAAAAAAAAATGATACATTTTAAAAGGGCTGAGGTTGCTGAAAACCTCTGCTTCCGATGCATGGAGTAATTCATAAAGTCTGAAATTCAGCTTAAGGAGACTCCTTCAGAATTCTATTCTTCTCCTTCTAAAGGAGGGAAGAAGTGTCGAATTTGTAACAATTGTCTCTATTCTTTTGGTAAGTTGGTTAACTATATAGTGTTTTATCCTTCAAAAGAATACCTACTTGTGAAGACCAAACAAAATATTCTTTCATCAGATTGTTGGAGTAAATTCTGAAAGCATCATTGTTTTTAACTAGAAAATGATACTTGCCTCAGTTAAATGATAGCAAAATAGCATGTCATACTTAATATGAATTTATATATAACATGAATAGTACTTAACCGTTAGCATAAGCAAGTTTATAATTTTAATGTCTGCCTTATGACTTTGCCTTTTTCCCTCCCTAGAAACAGTCAAATAATAGCAGTTCCAATAAAATTGAAGAGTTTTGGATAACACACAATTCATCAGAAATTTTTCTTCAAAAATAAAGATTTTATTAAAATTTGGAATATTACCTAAATATAATAAATCTAGTTAAATGCCTTTTACTAATAAGGGAAACATTATAAAGAAGAATTGAAAAAAAGAAATACATTTTCTGGTTAAAGATGGCTTCAAGCAATAATAATCACTATGTACTCCAGTTTTAAAGAATTAAGTGCCAAAAAAAATTTGAAAAAAAATATTGGGGGTGCCTGGGTGGCTCAGTTGGTTAAGTGTCCGACTTCAGCTCAGGTCATGATCTCATGGTTCATGGGTTCAAGCCTTGCATCAGAGTCTGTGCTAAACGCTTGCTCAGAGCGGAGAGCCTGCTGCAGATTCTGTCTCCTTTGCTCTCTGCCCCTCCCCTGCTTGCACTCTGTCTCACATTGTCTTTCAAAAACGAATAAATGTAAAAAAAAAAAAAAATTAAGTGCCAGTATTTTAAAAAAATTTTCAAATGACAAGGTGATTAAGAATCAAGTGCTTGTTTTCTTGTTGCCTGTTTTACAATTCTGTATTTACTTGTACACATGATAAAATTTTCCTAAAATGTCAAAGGAAGCCAATGGAAGTATTTTCAATAAACATATTGTAAATCATGCATATGCAATTGTAAATTATAAGCACATGTAAACTATATGGTTGATTAAAACCTTGGTCAAGTATAAGGAAACGTCAAGGAAATACCAATTCAAAAGGTTCATTTCAATATCCTATTTAGCTAAACAATTATTTTTTCCAACTCAATAGAAAACCGTTGTTTTGAGTATTTAAAGATTTCCCTTTCAACTGAAAATTGATCATGTGAAGGAAAGCTTTTAAATATTTCAGAGGAAATGAGTTCATTCTTTTGAGTATCATAAAAGACCAACTTATCTCTAATAAAAGTAATGAGATAATGGAGTTAAATCATGTCACACATTTCACCCGATTTCATTTCACTGAACTAACAGTTATTTGTACATACTACTCTTTCATTGTGAAAGCTGTATATGAGTTTATCTGAATCTTTTCTCTAGAAGTTAGTATCTGGGCAAGAAGGGTTTAGAAAGTCTAAAACATGCACAAACATACAAAAGCCGGTTGCCAACACTTTGAACGCTGATTTAAGATTTATACCTCTTTAGAATGTGAATGAAGCTCTTAGCCTTCAAAGGCTATTCATCTACCTCAGTGTTAAACACACTATTTCATGCAACTAGAAAATGAGACTGTATATGTTCACTTTAAAATGTTTACTTAACCACAATAAAAGGTTAGATAGATTTCCCAAGTGAACTGAGTTATGATACCTGCTGCAATGTGAAAATTTAAACACCCTTGCAACTTGGCTTCCACTCATTTATCATGTTTGACACAAAAGTCAAAGCCTTTTTTAAGTAAGCCTGACTTAGAAAATAAGGTATTTTCTTTTTCCGCAGTAGCAATGTATGAATGAAAACCTTAAGCCAGAGGAAGAAAAGGGGAAAAAAATGAAAAACATGAATGCAGTCCACACCTAAAAAATACAATTAAGGATTTTCAATGTGGCATACAATTAAGGATTTTCAATGTGGCATATCTTATTTGAAATTTAAGCTTCCCACTTGTAAGGCTTCAAGCTCATCTAAGCTTCATTAAAATAAGTCATGTGACTATAATTTAATGTCATGAATTCTCCATAAATTCTCCAAACATTGTGAAGAACTTCTATGCCAAAAAAAAAAAAAAAAAAAAGAACAAAAAAGAGAAAGATCATGTCCAACACATACCTTTTTTTAAATAGCTTAGCTATAATATTATGGAAGTTTCCCTCTGCAAAATATTTGAAAAATCAAAATCGGTGTTCGGGTTCTTTACATCCTTTTCATAACTACTCCCTAAGACAATACATGCATTAGTTTGTCTTTCTAAAGAATGAAGATTTTGAGCATAGCGCCAATTAAAGTTGTTTTTCCTAATGCACATTTTCTTGTTCAGATTCACCCATACTGCAAGTTTTACTAAAAAGGTAATACCCCCGGAAAACAAATCATGGTTACACTTCACTTTGTTCCTTGTTCATTCTTTTAAGATATTCAGCCCAAGGATATTCTGTTACTGCAATGCAATCTGAGGGTGGTCTTTCTAAGATGAATGTGGTAATACTGTGATATGTTTATTCTGTGGAAAATCAATTTTGATGTCTAATTAGAAGCTTTTAAACATTTTACTCCTTGTTCCTTTGTAGAAAGACCCTTGGGAGGGGAGTTGGTTTTGTCTATATAGATGTTATCCCACACCTGCATTTTAGTTTACGTAGAGTTCCAAAAATATACACTGCTTTTCTCACACTTACTGTATGCTTAAAAAGTTAATAGTTTTGGCAAACTGCAAAGGACATCAATTTGGAAAGTGCTAAATGAATATTTGAAAGAGCTGGTTCAGTGCTGGATGCTTTTAAATACATGCTAGCCTCTGGCCAAATCTTCACTGAAGCACCAGGTGGAGAGGTGCAGGCTTAAAGGCATGGCTAGAGGGGAGATTTTTAGGCTGGAATCCTGAGATCAGCTGTCAAAAACAAGATCTGAGCTTAGAACCTGGTTTACTCCCTTTGCTTCTTCCAGATCAACATGATAATCTACTTCAAATTTAACAAAGGCTCTATTCACAAGTGTTTCAGCCAGCCTTGCAGATCTTCATTTTCCTGTTCCTAAGTGGGAGGGAAGGGAAGTGTTCGTAAGTTATTCATCAAGTTATTCATCAAGATCCAATCTTATAAATATGTAACAGCTTTCAGCATCTGGACAGGATTCCGCTGCCCATGTACTTTAACACCAATTTCAAATATTGCTGAAAGGAAACCACGTCTGTTGGCATAGCAAAATATCATGGTTGGGCAAGTCTGAACATGACCTGCTGAGATTAAAGCTCTTGATCCAGAAGGGCTGCAACTCTTAGCAGGAAAGGGCAGGAATCGGGTTTCTTTCTGACAAGATTTAGAAGAACAAGTCTGGTGCAATCTGCCCTTGTGAATTGCTCAAACCAACTAAACCTTGTTCCTTCTATATAAATTCTCCAAACTGTCATTCCATTCTCTAGAGTGATCCTGGATAGATTTCAATGTTTCTTTCTGAGAACCTGAAAGAGATTTTTTTTTGGAGTGCATTATAATTCGCCAGTTATTTCTGTTGTGTGTTCATTTGTGTCTGATATGGATACTTTCCAATCCTGACGTCACTAGGAAAATGAACTAACCTTAGAGAAGACTCAATTAACATTATTCCCAATTTCTTGACCATGTGGAATTAAGTTTAATCATCAACACTTTCATTCTTGAAGGGAGATAGGCTCGTACGGTCAAGTGATCATTTCAGAGGCAGACTTTCAGAGAGAAAAAAATATCATGGTGGGAATTTCTTTAGGTCATTCTTTTCTTGCTCTGAATTCTATCTTGGAAACTACTAGTCCCATTTTATGGTGAGCCACTGTTACTTTCTGCATTATTTATAGAAGTTTGCAGGCTTAGGAGATGGAAATTAATATAATCCTGACCCATGAGGAGATGGTAGATAACGATTTTGATTTTTCTCCCTTTTCTAGGCCCAAACCTGGTTTAGCAGCTAAGGTAGTCTTTCTTGAGTCTCTAAATCAATATACCCTCCAAATTAGATTTGAATAAGCAAAAATTCTCATGAAATATAAAAGAGGACTTCATCAAAATGATATTTTTGAATTAAAGAAATGACACAATTATTCAGCAAAACTGTCCTTTTTAATTTTCCAAACCCACTGAATTACAATTACTTCTCTTTGTATGCACTCTCATTTACTATGTAAATATGCTCAAATGTTACAAAAATGGGTTAAATATATCACTGAAGAATTTTAAACTCTACTCATTGGAAGCTATGGTAGAAGAATCTGAAACATTAGCTGTTGAGAAAATCAAATGAGGTTCGGATCTGAAGACAGAACTTACCTCTGGATTTTCTTCCAAAAACAAAAGCTTTGCCAAGAAGTTGCCAAGTTGGCCTGTATAGATCTTCCAAGTCCAATTGCCATCTATCTGGTTCAAGATACCGAATAAGATCTTCCAAGGTACTGAAGGCGGTGACAGCGTTATTAAGCAGATCCAGAGGCAAAGCTGAAGGGGGTAACACTGACGGGCTCACGGCCTCTGTGAATTGCTGAAAGCAAAATGAATCTTACGTTAACTGTTTTAAAAATGACGATGTATTTCTTCTGGGCTCATGCACGAGGTTAGGCAAACTAAGGCTGAAAATGCAAGGGAAAGGAAACTATATTCAACATAGACGAGAACTGCTCTGCAAAGACTTCATGTAGATGAATTCCAATAAATTTTCTGTGCAGTCAATGAGAAGGACATTAACTTTCATCATCACAAACCATGGCGGATGTGGATATCTGTTGCTTAAATACGAAGAAAATGTCTTCATGGTTCAATTAGGGGCTTAAAATGGAAACTATAATACAGTTTACCAGATTTTTCTTTTGCTTTTCACTTTTCATTTTCCTCAATCTGGAAAAATCACCAGGGAGTTATGCAAATGAGTGTCAGATCAATTATAAACATAATATAAAAATAATTAAGCCATGAAGAATTAGAACAAACACAGGCGAAAAGCCTTTCACACTGGAGAAGGACTTGTTAGCCAAAGTAGCCCACAAACAAGCCATAAAAAAAGAACTTTGATAAATTTGCCCACACTTTTTTTTTTTAATAAACAGGATTAAAAGACAGACACTGGGAGAACACCCTGATAAATGACCTAACTGTCACAGGATTAGTGTCCAGAATGTATAAAAAACTCCAACAACTTGATAGAGAATGGGTAAATTCCAGACAAGAAGTCTGAATGGCCAATAGACATATAAAAACATGCTAAAATTCATTAGTTATCAGAGAAGTGCAAAACAACATGAGGTATTATTTCACATACAAAAAAAGGAGATACTGCAGGGATTGAAAAGAAAGGATGGCCAAGGATGTGGGTAAATTGGAATTTCTCTGTTCCGCTTGCAGAAGTGAATGTAAATTAGTACATCCACTTCCGCTGATTTAATGGATGTACACAGGGTATTAGAGTTAAGATTTATATGATGTATGTCCCTGTAATTCACTTTTGTATATAAAAAAAGGGTTTATGTCCTCTTATTTGTGCACATGGAAATATATGCAAAAAAATCCATCACAGTGCTGTTTGAAATAGAGAAAACTTCAAGGTAATCTGAATGGCCATGGATAGAGCAATGGATTAAAATGCATCATTTTTAATGGTAAACAAAAATGAGGCCATGGTTTCAATAAAAGTTCAATAACAAACTTGCCCCTCCAACCACAAATTTTTAGAGTGGACTAAAGTTAGGCAGTGGTAGATGAGAACTGAAATCGAACCAGGCAAAATAAATATGTGAACAAATGCTTAACTTAATTGTTATTCTTATTTTTAAGTTTATTTCGAGAGAGGCAGAAAGAGAGAGTGGGGTGAAGGGCAGAGAGAGAGAGACAGAGAGAGAATCCCAAGTAGGCTCTGCAGTGTCAGCACAGAGCTCGACATGGGGTGCTCGAACTCATCAATTGCGAGATCATGACTGGAGCCGAAACCAAGAGTTGGACGTCTAACCAACTGAGCCATCCAGGAGCCCCAATTATTTTTACTTACTTATTTACTTATTTATTTATTATAATTTTTTAAAGTTTTATGTATTTAAATAATCTCTAAACCCAACATAGGACTCGAACTCACAATCCCAAGATCAAGAGTTGCATGTTCTTCCAACTGATCCAGCCAGGCACCCTTGTTTTTATTTCTTATTATTTTTTTTTTCAGAGGAGGAGAGATGAAGCGTATGGAAGAAAACATTTGTGTGGGTTGCTGTTCATTACAGTAGTATTTACAATAACAGAAAATTGATAATAAATCTAAATTTATAGTATTGGAAATGTTAATTGCACTGTACTCAAACTGAAATAGTGTACCTTCATTAAACATTAAGTCCTCTAAGCATTTTTATTCACAAAAGAAATGCCTACTATGTAGTAAATGACAAAAAAAAAACCCAGCCTATATAAATACACCTTGATTTAATATACATTACTGTATATAATATACATGTCTATATTTTTAACATTTTTATAATAAATATGGATTCCTTTTAGAGATCCAGTAAAAATAACATTTGTTGTAATAATTAAAAAAAAACTATCATGTAAGTTCTTCCTTTTCATCTTTATTACTTGGATCCTGGGCTAGATACTGGAAACAATCTATTCTATTCAGCAGACTCTAATGTTGTCTCCTTGCCTTCAGTCTTTCTTTATTCCCTTTATTCTGTGCTGCATAACCTCGGGTTAATCTACCTAAAATAAGTTATCACTGATCATGTGATGAATCTGGACAAATGCCTAGAGTGATTTCTCATCTGGAGGATAAAATCCAAATTCCTCACCCTGCATTCAGGATCCTCACAATCTGACCTTGGCTCACCTTTCCCATTTAATCCTCTACTCATCAAAGACATGCACATTTTGTTCCAATCAATCCAGTCTCTTCACTAACTACTGCACATGTCATATTCATCGCAGACCTTGTACCTCCACCCATGCTAAATACTGCTCTCCGTCCCCCATGTGCAAAGCTCTCTCCTGTGATCCGCATAATAAATCTTTACCATTTATAATGGCCTTTCTTGAAACATGATTCACCCATGAAAACTTCCTTAATAACAGGGCTATTGTTGGCCATATATCTCAATCGTGTCAATTTGAAAAAGATCCTCTCTCTGCGCTATTCTGTGGGCACACGGCTTGAAAAGCAGAAGCTGTTTCATAAATTAGAAAAAGGACAAAAGAAGAGAAAAGAAGAGGAGAAAGAAAGAAAGAAAGAAAGAAAGAAAGAAAGAAAGAAAGAAAGAGAAAGAGGAAGGGGAGGGGAGGGGAGGGGAGGGGAGGGGAGGGGAGAAAAGAAAGAAAAGAAAACAAAAGAAAAGAAAAGACAAGAAAAGAAAAGGAAAGAAAAGAAAAGGAAAGAAAAGAAAAGAGAAAAGGACCACTGTTCTCTGCGGCAGGCATATCCCCTGATGAGGCTCATAAGCTTCATGGGTGCAGATCCTTCTCTGCCCACAGGAAGAGAGACATTTTTATAGAGCACAATCATCAGAAATGAATGTGGCAGTCTTGGGTCAACACTGATTTCATTCTTATTTTAAAGATCTAATTTCAATAATGTCAAGAGTCTGGCTAAAGTATTAGCACGAAGATGTTTTCAATTATTCAATCCAACTTTTGAGAGTAGAAACCAAATGTAATACATTTCTGTTTACCTCTAGTATTTTTTAGTTGTCCAAGAAGTGCAAAACTGCTCTGATAGAGAATATTATAATTGATAACTATATTATGGATATAAATAAACAATTGTATGATAAAAGCTTTCATTGTTGATATAACCAATTTGGTTAATATTGATTAAGTTTGTAATGTGAAAAGGTTAATGCAAATGTTTTGCAAATTTTTAAAATATAAGCCAAATGTATGTTTATAAAAAGTGAAATTAAGGGCCAGTAATACTCAAAGAATAACTGAGTTATTACTCATGATTATGACGATATGAAACAAATCAAATATGTCATGATCTGCACACAGAGAGTAAATGTAGAAAGCTAATACAACAATATATTATTCAATAAGATGTCAGAGTGCAGATGTATATTTTAGGTATGATATAAAATTGTTATTTAAGCCATTTTCAATTAGTCATAATCCAAGAATGGCTTATTTTGCTTCCGTGTTTGAGGATCTCTGCATAGAACATTCCTTTTGAAGCAATGAAAAGTTCCAACTGAAATCAATACTGCTGAAATAAGTGCGAAGTATTTATATAAAAGAAAGGGAAACAAAAGAAACCTGTACCATTGGACAAACAAAATATGCACACCTTGGGTTCCATGAAATATCAGCATATCAAATCTCCTGAAATGACAAAAGCTGGAAGAAAACAAGTTGGCATACATTACTGCATGCATGTATCGGATGGTGTTACAAACCTCCAAGTTTCTAAATATTTAAATTAAAATAAGACAAATATTTATTTATTTATTTATTTATTTATTTATTTATTTATTTATTTAATTTTTTGAGAGAGAGACGGAGTGAGTGGGGAAGGGGCAGAGAGAGAGGGAGATACAGAATCTGAAGCAGGCTCCAGGCTCTGAGCTGTCAGCACAGAGCCCGACGCGGGGCTCAAACCCACGAGCCGTGATATCATGACCTGAGCTGAAGTTGGATGCTCATCCGACTGAGCCACCTAGGTGCCCCTAAGATAAATTTTTAAAAAAGATAAGGATACCCACATAGCAGTTTCCACCCCAACACAGGAGGGAATAATCAACTTGCTTCCCCTGGGTTCAAAGAATCAGTCTTTGGACAGAACAGAGGAAGCACTGCTTTTATTTAAGGGCTTTCTCATGACTCTTAACCACACCCACTGGTTCCAGAACAACCCAGTCGTTCACTTCTGTAGTTCTGCTTTTCTAAGTGGTCTAAAGAGATTCTCAGAGAAAAGGGAGAGCAATGGAAAACAGAAGTTAGAGGGGAAAAAATGCCCCCTGATCCTTTACATTTTAATTTTTCCTCTAATTAAAACCTATTCTTTTCAGTCTAAGCCATAGCCTTTCCTCCAACATTTAGTGTCTAAAGAATTCTAACAATATCTTCTATTTAAAAATACTAATGTTGGGCTAAGTGCCTTAGATTGAATTGGATTTGCACATCCTCCATTCACTCTCTTATGTTCACCAGGAAAATAGATACTTACTACTAAGTTATGGGTCATCCTAAGAATATTTAGTGGATGATAATGGTCAGTAATGGAAAGCACAGTTTCTTGGTGTGCTATAACGTTAGCTGAATCCATACCTTTCCTTTAGTAAGCCAGAAAAAAAAAGGTGTGTGTGGGGGGGTAGTTTCTGCCACTCCGTGCAAGGTAGCAGTGACAACCAGGTGACTCTCTAGTCCCAGCCTAGATGTTCAGGTAAATTACTTGGAGGGATAGAAGGTGAAAGAGTAGAAAGAGATCTGAAATCTCTATGCAGTGAAGTGTCCTGTTGAACAGTGCGTTTCTAAAATGTCAGTGCCATGTACTAAGAAGTAAGAAGGATCCTAAACAAAACGAGGTCTTTTAGATTTCTTGGTGAAAGTTACTCTGAATGACAGCATGATATGAGAGAAGAGCCCTGATCAAGAGTCAGTGAGTCTAGGCTCTAATCCTGAAGCTACTCCCATTTATGGCCCTCTGAGCCTCAGTTTCTTCCTCTGTGAAGTGCTAGCTACTAAACTCAGTCACCTCTAAGTTTCTTTCTGGGTTTTAAATTTAAGAATTTTATGTAATTATCAGGTACAAGAGGGCTCATTTTCTTCACATCCTCGCCAATCCCCTGATCTCTTGTGTCCCTGATGATAGCCGTTCTGACAGTGTGAGGTGGCATTTCACTGTGGCTTTGATTTGTATTTCTCTGATGTTAGTGATGTTAAGCATCTTTTCATGTACTGTTAGCCATTTGGATGTCTGCTTTGGAAAACAAAACAAAACAAAACAAAACAAAAAACATAACAAAACGTGTCTATTCAGATTCTCTGCCCACTTTTTAAATCAGGTTTTGCTTTGGTTATTGAGTTGTATGAGTTGCTGATATATTTTGGATATTAGCCCCTTATCTGATATATGGTTTGCAAATTTTCTGTCCCATTCCACAGGTTGCCTTTTTATTTGGTTGGCTGTTTCTTTGATGTGCAGAAGCTTCCAGTTTGATATAGTCCTACTTATTGATTTTTACTCTTGTTACTTGTGCTTTTGGTATTATTACCAAAAAATTCTTGGGCAGTGTTGGTGGGGATGTAAATTTGTTCAGACACTATGAAAAACAATATGGTGGTTCTGTACAAAACTAAAAAGAGAACTACCATACCATGTAGCAATCCCATTTGTGGATATATATCCAAAGACAGGAAAACAGGATATTGAAAAGATGTTTACCCTATGTTTACTGTAGCATTATTCACAATAGCCAACATATGGAAACAACCTAAGTATCCATCAAGGGATGAGCGGATAAAGAAAGTATGATGTATATCGACAATGGAATATTATTCAGCCACGAGAAAGAAGAAAATCGTGACATTTGTGACAACATGGATGGAGCCTGAGGGCATTATACTATGTGACATAAGTCAGACAGAGAGAGACAAATACTGTATGATTTCACTTATACGTAGAATCTAAAAAAGCTGAACTTGCAGAAACAGAGAATATAATGGTGGTTACCAGGGGCTTGGGGGTGGGTGAGGTGGGGAGATGTTGATACAAACTAGCAGTTAAAAATTAATAAATACTAGGGGCGCCTGGGTGGCTCAGTCGGTTAAGCATCCGACTTCAGCTCAGGTCACGATCTCACGGTCCGTGAGTTTGAGCCCCGCGTCAGGCTCTGGGCTGATGGCTCGGAGCCTGGAGCCTGCTTCCGATTCTGTGTCTCCCTCTCTCTCTGCCCCTCCCCTGTTCATGCTCTGTCTCTCTCTGTCCCAAAAATAAATAAATGTTAAAAAAAAAATTTTTTTTTAATTAATAAATACTAGAGATCTAATACACAGCATTATGATGATAGTTAACAGTATTGTAATATATGGTAAGAGATCTTAAATATTCTCACCACAAAAAAGAAGTCATTATGTGATATGACTATGGCCGTAATCTTACTGCAGTATAGAAATGTATCAAAGTTACATACTGTGCAACTTAAATTTACACTATGTAACATGTCAATTACATCTCACTGTAAAAGCAGAAGAGGAAAAAAGAAAAAAAAGAGTTCAATAAAGCTTCAGGAAAATTTTGGAAAGCTTCAGAACAAAGCATATTCCTTAGTAAGTCTGTGATGGGGCGGAACTCTATGTTTTTTTTTTTTCTTTAAATTCTTCCTGTTGCTTTAGATTATCAGTGAATTTTGGGAGACACTGCCCTATCACTGCTACAACTAACATAATTTTACATTGTTTTTTGTTTGTTTGTTTGTTTTTACTATCCTGAGAGTGCACACAAGTTTACCTTGCCTTTTAAGGCAAATGTCCCTCGAAAGGCAAACATATCTAGCTTATGAATGGAAAGGCAAACATATCTAGCTCTCAGAATCAGAAGGAAACAGATTCATGTTCAGAGAATTGATATCAGTATGTTTTCAAATACATATAGGTACATGTTGGGTTATGGGATGAATTGTGTCCCCCCAAAAGACCTATGTTAAAGTTGTCCTCTTCAGTACCTCAGAATGAGACTGTATTCAGAGACATGGCCTCTAAAGAGGTAATTCGGTTAAAATGAGGTCATTTGGGAGGGCCCTAATCCAATATGACTGGTCCTTCTAAGAAGAGGAAATGTGCTTACAGACATGCACAAAAGACACAGGGAGAAAATGGCCATCTACAAGTCAAAGAGAAAGGCCTCAGAAGAAACCAATCCTGTTGATACCCTGATCTGGAACTTCTATCCTCCAGAACGGTGAGAATATAAACTCTTGTTGTTTGAACCACCCAATCTGTGGTACTTTGTAAGAGCAGTCCTCGCGAGCTAAAGCATGGTGTCATCGACTTCTTAGTATCCATCACAGCAGCAAACAAAGGTTAATTTTATACTATACCCATTAAATCACTTAACATTTGTTCAAAAGCTCATGAGGTGGGCGCTGTAAACAAAACAAACCAAAATACTTGCCCTGGTGAAGTTTAACTTTTATAAGCTGAGTATTTATTCCCTATTATAGGAAAGATTTTCCCTTTCCTATTATAAGTGTAATTTTTTCTTGCCAAAACAAAGCCAAACTGAGAATTCGCTATTGTGAATCACATAAATAACCCAACTCACATCAAACAAATCCTGGTGGGCGTGGAACATAAAAAGTGAACTAATGGAGCGCCCGGGTGGTTCAGCTGGTTAAGCCTCACGACTTTGGCTCAGGTCATGATCTCACGGTTCGTGAGTTTGAGCCCCACGTTGGGCTCTGTGCTGACAGCTCAGAGCCTGGAGCTTGCTTTGGATTCTGTGTCCCTCTCTCTCTGCCCCTCCCCCACTCATATTCTGTCTCTCTCAAAAATAAATAAACATTAAAAAAATGTTTAAAGTGAACTTAACATGAAAAAAATAACTGAAAAATGGATATATTTCTACTTTTATTATTGAAAAATAACAGGCAGCCCTGGGTTCACATCCAGTTATGGCCATCTGAGAATCAGTGTTACGAGCTCAACACAGAAAGTTTGGCTACAAGAATGAGTCCTCTGCTGTTAAAAACTGAGAACAAACTGAGGGTTGATGGGGGGTGCGAGGGAGGGGAGGGTGGGTGATGGGTATTGAGGAGGGCACCTTTTGGGATGAGCACTGGGTGTTGTATGGAAACCAATTTGACAATAAATTTCATATATTAAAAAAAAAAAAAAAGAATGAGTCCTCTGATCGACTTCTCCATTGTTAACTTCGGAGAAATCAACATTTTTAGTGTTTTTGTATTTTACTACAGCTACTTTAAATATTTTATGCATTTATTACATTTATTATCATCTTTTCCTTTTTTATTTTATTTATTTTTTTTAAATTTTTTTTTTCAACGTTTATTTTTGGGACAGAGAGAGACAGAGCATGAACGGGGGAGGGGCAGAGAGAGAGGGAGACACAGAATCGGAAGCAGGCTCCAGGCTCCGAGCCATCAGCCCAGAGCCCGACGCGGGGCTCGAACTCGCAGACTGCGAGATCGTGACCTGGCTGAAGTCGGACGCTTAACCGACTGCGCCACCCAGGCGCCCCAACTTTTCCTTTTTTAGAAAAAGAAAAGCTGACTTCCTGTTTGGAACAGTACTATCTGAATTGCTTGTAATTTCACAATAAATAGTTACGTATCTCTAAAAAACCCATAGCTTGTCTTTTTATTAGGATTTTTGTGGCGAGTGCAATTTTAAAAATATAACATTTACAACGAATCTTCCCTGGACAAACACACACATACAAATGTTTCCTCTGAGTAGCATAGCAACTACCACAAAACTTCTGGTGCCTACCAAGATTTATGTTGCAGCTTTCTTAGCCCTCTGCATTCGGTACCTTTCAAACTGATAAGGAGCCTTTCACTTCACTCATACCTAACAGAAGGGTTAGGAAAGCCGATTAGGTTTTATTCTTGTTGCACTCATTAAATACGAATAACAAAATAAAAATCCAGGTGTTCTAAAAGAAGGGGAAAAAAAAGTTCAGTCTTGTTACATCGCTTCGTAAAGGTGACTTCAATATCATTTATAGAATGTCAAGCTGGTATAATGTATATAGGTCTGACTTTTCAAGAGCTTAGGAAGCAGACAGGGCACACAGACAAAAATGCCTGCCAGGAACAACTGACGGGAGGTTCTGTAAAGACACAAGAATGCCCTGGAACAATTCATTTAAACACGCTTCTTTGTCCTGCCCCTTGTTCTTATCTGAATTCATCCAAAAAGTTATCTTCGTTGTGTTTTTAAGTTATTCTTAAGCCAGCACAGAAAAGCAAATGCTTGCATTCCTACTCAAGAACAGATGTTTTAATACTGTGTGGGTAATGCAGATTATAGATTTAAGTGAGAAATCCTAGGGAAGGTGGCCGGTTGTATTCACGTCGAGTCTTACTTAATATGAGAAGTTCTGACTGAAAGAGCACGGTGATTGAGTAAAATTTGACATATCTATGCAACCAATCGTAGTGACAGGCCAGTATGAAAAGCGAGAAATGTTTATCACCCAGAACTTTTTTAAAAGCAGTGATTTCAAGGCTCAAACCTGACCCTGACCTTTAAACGCCGAGAGCTTTGTGGTTTCGGGCAAACCCTGAGCAGCAGCAGGACTCTGCCTGGGCCCAAATATGGAAAAAGAGATGACTAGCGGTGCTGAAAATGTTGTCTTTAAAAAAGTAATGTTGATGTTCATAAGCACAGCTTCTTACTCAATCAGTGGATGAAATAATTGCTACCGGCTCCGTTTTCCTACCAGCATGAAACTGGAGAATGACCACAATCTGACTACATTGACAAATTCCGGCATGGTTATCCTCAAATCCTCCTCACCTAAAGTGTTTGCGGTCTGCAGGCACCTCAATTAAATAATTTCACCCTGATGCTAATGCCTTAGGTTGGAAGGTCTCACAGAAGCCAACCCTCTGCCAGGGAGCAGGCTGACTGCGGGCTGGGGAATCAGCATTAACACACAGTTTTTCACTTCCTAGGTGACACTGTGGATTAGAAGTAATAATCTATACTGAAAACTAGAATCCCATGAGACAACTAAATAACATACTCCCAAGCACATTTTCCACAATGGCATCTGTGGGAAGCCAAAATTAAGGGTGTTTTTTTTTTTCTACTAAGAGTTTAAAAATTATTCCCCTGAATCGAAAAATGTGACAGGCCATAAAAAGCTGAAACAACATGTAGCAGCTGCAAGTGTTTAACAACAAAACATCACAGGACTTTTTTTCCTAATCTTATTATACTGAGTGTTTGTAAATTTGCTTTGTTACAGTACTCGAGAAATGATCGATAGTAAGAAACTTCAACTGAAAGAGAATGTAAACTAAGAACTGTTAGAAGAAAAACACATCCTCACTGAAACACTTGCAATACTGTTCACCTTGAACCAAAATCCCTAAGACTCTCTTATAGAAATGTCTCTTCTAGTTCACCATGTATCCTAATTCAATCTATTCAATTCAACAGCCAATAAGGGAAATTTTGGGAATGCTTTGTAAAGATCTAGCTGAGAAATGATGCCTTATATTGGCACATATTTTCGACTATATGTTCAATAAATTTAATAGTCAGATAAGACCCTCAACCTCATTTGAGTTTTGTATGGGAGGAAGACCTTCCTTGGGTAAGAAACAATGGTACAGTTATGTATTTTTAAATTGCTTGACAGTGTAAGAGTGGGAGCATGTAGCTGAAACTGGAGACAGTGACAAAAAAAAAAAACCCTCAGTACATGGTTGTGAGGAGTAAAATGAGACTGTCTAATGGAAGTAGTTCACATGTATATAAAGTAGAAAGGTCACCACCAATGACTTCCTCCTGCCCCCACACCAGCTTGAACCCAATGGTCCATTTTCTCAGTCTTTGTCCTAACTTACAAGCAGCTTTCTAAGTTTTCTTCCTATCCCAAGAGATCTTCTCCTTAGCTCTGTCTACTGGTTCCTCTTGATCACTTTGCCTTTGTGTGCTGGAGTGTTCCAAGGTTTATCGCTTGGACCTCTTCTATTTTCTGTCTACATTCTTTCCTCTGGTGATCTCACACAGTTTCAAAGCATTGCATGTGATTTGATCAGCATCAAATCCCTATGTCTAACCTGCACCTTTTTGCTATCACAGCAATGGCAACTCCATCATCTGGACTCATCCTCTGCCCCTCTCCTTTGCTTACATTCCACATCCCACATCAAATTATCTTGCTTCTATCTTCAGATTATGTGTAGAATCTGACCACTTGTCATCACCTCCACGGCTACCATTTTATAATCCAGGCTACCACATGTAATAATCTGACTGGCCTCCCTGTTTTTGCCTTTGCCTTTGTCGAATGAATGAAATAACAGAGCTTTACACTTTCAGCCACAAATGGTGGACATATTTTTATTGTTTTAATTTTTCTACAAATATGTGACTGTTTTGAAGCATCGTATTTTTAAAATCGTGGCTTTTATTTTAAACATTCTATTGATTACTCACAGTAAAACCTGATGGAAGAAGTTGGTACAGATTTTACACACGTCTTTTCACCCATTATGCCTTCTGAAAGTGGCTGTTTATCCTGCCCTGGGATACATTCTATCTGCTCAGAAGGCACTCAGAAATTGTTCCACAGCCTGCAGATGATATAAATTATGTTCTCTTCAGAGTAGGACAGCCATGCCCACCAGCCAAGAAAACTGGGTGTTTCTGTAAATTACATGGTGAACATCTTAGTTATGTGTGTGTCTGTAGCGATAACTGTTCAAAGCACAGAAAAGTATCACTTCCTTTAGAAAACTGTTTTAAAGATGAAGTAAAATAGTATCATTTAAAATTTTAATAAAAAATTGAGCCTTATATGTATTCGGCATTATCATGCAGTTTTTATCGTGCAGTGCATTAATCATATTATATCAACTTTAGTCAAGATAAAAAAAAATATTTTAAGAAATTTAGTTCATGATTTATGTTGGTTTGTGCCGTACGGAGTGACATTACCTATTTAGTCAATGTTCACTGATATCCCCACCCAACATTCTTATAACACTGACACGGCAAATCAGAACTTGTTCTGCCCCAGAGGGGAAATCTTTGTTCCAACTCCTTTCTCTGTTAAACCAGATTTATATTCAGTAGTTCTTCTCAGGGGACAAACAGGAATTTCACAACAGCAAGGTAAGTGAATGCATGTCTAGGTCTGTTTATGGCCATGAACAACTCTATGCTGAGGAACTTTAAAATATATATATATATAATAATGTCCTTAGCTCACATCTCTAATTTCAGTTTCTGGAATCTTTATTTCTTGCCTATAAAGTCTTTCTATGAAATTAAACAAATAAAACCCCACCAAAAATGTAGGATTTCACTAGTCAGACCCCCTGTGTAACTGTTATCTTAACTACAGTGTGTGGGATTGTACTGAAACAAACTCCTTTAAAGTAACTATTCAGCAAAAAGTGAATTTCATTTCAATGATGGAGGAAAATATGGACGACAACTATGTTATCAAGTGCTAGGTCACTTCCTTCTACATTTTAAATCACTCTGTGATATTTCTATTTTGCCATAAAGTCTTCAATGCTCATCTCCAAATCCGAACACTTCCGAAAAAGAAAAGTATATGCTTATTTTATGTTCTTTCCTTATGTCCTTTCACACTGGTCACTACACTAAAATGAAGCTGTGTCACATGGTCAGAATTCTGGGCAGGTCAAGAGAAATCACCCACGGCCAAAGAGAGTGTAGAATATTCTTGTGAAAAGTTGCTGCCGCCTTTAGCCCCAAACACACCTGAGAAGTCTTTTCCTCCTGTTGCTAGAAGCAAGGTATGATTTTGAAATTGGGGGCAGATGAAAGTGAAGTCATCTCACAAAGTGTGATATGACTATTATGTGCTGGTACTGAGATGATGAAGATAAATCGCCATTGTGCTGTTCTCATCTTCAGGTGGATACACAGGTATCCCCTGGGTAAGGACTACAACAGGGGTTAAAAACCAAGTGCTGTGAGAGCACTTAATTCCACCTGGAAGAATTAAGGGGAGGCTACAAGAAGAGGTTAAAATTCATGTTGGGATCAGAGAAGAAGAAAGCACTCACACAGATTAGAAGGCAGCACTTCTGATATTTACATAGAACCAGAGCTGGGAGAAAGGACAGCGCTGGGGTCAAAGGCAGAGAAAGAGTGTGGCTGAAGCACGGCCACAGTGGGGTGGGCAGGGGGCAGGGGAGCAGGAGGGCAGGTGCTGGTAGGGGAGGATGCCGGTGGTGGAGAGCGGGGTTTGACTGATTAGGAAGCCTGTGTGTGCGCCAAGCTATGGAATTTGCATCTAATCCGCAAGGGGCAGGAGAATCCAAAGAGACTGAGAGAGGTGGGATATAATCAAGTTCTACTTCTCTTCTGTGTGAGGAGCTGAGGAAAGAGGTGGGAGGACTCTGGTAGCAGTCATAAAGAAGGCTTTGAACCTTTGCATGTGCTGTTTCCCTTTGTCAAGAATTACCTTCCTCCCTTCTTCGTTTGGCTAAAGGTGACTGATCAGTAAAGAGTCAACTCCTCCAGGAGGGTTTCACTAACCATGCTTTTCCATCTCCAGATCACTACCGCCAGGCTGGTTGCCCTTTACTTATCCTCTCCAACATCTCTACCAGTACACCGAAATGAAATTATTGTACCTCTCTCCCCCACTTGCCCATAAAGTACTTCAGAGCAGAGGTGACGTCTTATGTCCCTCAGATAACTTTGATCCCTTAGGAGCCTTTAAAATCTGACAGAGAAAATAGGAATGAAGTATTTTTTTTTTTAACGTATGCTTTATAATCTGATGACCACCGTTGAGGAAAAGAAATGAAGGGAAGGGTGTCAAAGTCTGTCACCATGGTAGAATCAACAGGAATTGGCAGCTGATGGAACAGGGAATAAAGAAAAGAAGAGCCCAGCAAGATATTAAATATTTCTAGAGACAATGAGCTGAGTGACAAAATAGGTAAGGATGAAAGAAGGAAAGGGCTCAGGTTGGGTCACTTTAAGCAGAGGAGTTACGGAGTATTGGCATGGAAATGTCCAATGGACAACTGCAGACGTTTCCATGGCATTAAAGACCGAGGGCTGGATAGGGATAGAGAGTAACAATCATTACCATATATAAGGTTAGTTCGAGCCCCAGAAAACCGGAACAAATGTAATGAGTCGAGAAGATCATAATCAAAGAGAGGACATTGGGATTTCCAATATTCAGATGCTAGGCTAAGGCACAGGAGCCAGCACAGGTGCCTGAAATAGATCAGCCAAAAGGGCTAGAAGAGAGCTGGGGTGCCCTGGATGCATTAGCAATTCTGTAGCCAAAGGAGAGGAGAATTCTGACAGGTGGAGACGGACGGCAACATCAGAGTGATGGAAAGATCAAGAAGGAAGAGGGATACAAATAAGCTACTGTGGTTCTTAAACAGGTGGTCTATACCCTTAGAAGTTTCAGCGAAGTGGGTAGAGAAGAAAAAGAGCCATTAAGAAAAAGGAGCAGGGGCACCTGGGTGGCTTTGTCAGTTGAGCGGACAACTTCGGCTCAGGTCATGATCTCACGGTTCCTGGGTTTGAGCCTCACGTCTGGCTCTGTGCTGATGGCTCAGAGCCTGGGGCCTGCTTCAGACTCTGCATCTCCCTCTCTCTCTACCGCTTGCCTACTCACACTCTGCCTCTCTGTCTCTCTGTCTCTGGCTCTCTCTCAAAAATAAATAAACATTAAAAAATGTTTTTAAAGGAAAAGGAGCATAAATGGAGACAGTGAGTAGAAGTTACTTCATTAAGCTTGACAGTGAGAAAAAAAGCAGACAGGTTAATGGGTTTATGGGAAGGATGATTACAAAAAGGCTTACTATACATAATAGGGGGAGGAATCTCTGTATATTTGCAATCAGTAAAGAAGAGGCCTAATGAAGAAAACAAAAGGCGTTTGAAGTCTGGGGAGAGTTAGGTCCACGGCAGGTAAAGACAGGGCATGAACGCCTGCCTCATAAACTGTGTGGAACATTAAGAAGTCACAGTGTTGGGGCGCCTGGGTGGCGCAGTCGGTTGAGCGTCCGACTTCAGCCAGGTCACGATCTCGCGGTCTGTGAGTTCGAACCCTGCGTCGGGCTCTGGGCTGATGGCTCAGAGCCTAGAGCCTGTTTCTGATTCTGTGTCTCCCTCTCTCTCTGCCCCTCCCCCGTTCATGCTCTGTCTCTCTCTGTCCCAAAAATAAATAAACGTTGAAAAAAAAAAAAAAAGTTTAAGAAGTCACAGTGTTTCTGAGGGACAATATTTTCCACAAGCCTTAAAAGTGCTCATTTTTTAAGACCTTACAATTTCTTATTTAGAATTTTACCCTAAGAAAATAATCAGAGCTAGTATCTAAGGATATTCATTGTAGCATGGAGAGTAAAATTAAATAAAAACCTAAGTGTTCATAAAAGGAAGATTGTTAAGTAAGCGATTATAACACACGTATGTATAGAGCATGGCCATTATGTTGCCGATGATTTTAGTGTATATTGGAACAAGGGAGAAATGAGCCCTGACAGCTCAGTGATATAACTACGTCCAAGCTAAACTATAAAGCAAACAAGAGGATTTAAGTTCTTGCATTTGCATTGTGCAAAGAGACTGAAGAAGAACCAGCTTAACATCTCATTCATTGTTCCCTAGTTTAAGGTTAATAAACATCTAAAAATAGACTCCTCAGATGTCACTCTCATATGCAGGGCTCCTACTGGCTACCGAAGTCTTGAAACGGAGCAGCCGGCATTTGTCAGTACAACTGAGACTGGGCTGTGATTCTAAAAAGTGTAACATTCGCATATTTAAAGAAGGTAAAATTCTACCAGTCAGAATCAACTAAATGGATTATTAAAATAACAACCAATTTCTGTGTGTAGAATCGAATGCATGGATTGGGGAGAGCTGCAATACGTGGGAGATGCAAAGTCATGGCGAAGTTTAATAAAGTTCAAGGTCAATTTATGGCTGTCTTCCCATATTATTTTTCTTTGTCTTGTTTTTTACCTGGCTTCTCTACTCTGTCACCTTGGCCCCAAATGTCTGATGCTCTGGAGCCATCTTTACTCTCCTCACACCATCTTGCTTTATAAAAATCCTCATTGCTTCAGCTGATTTAGGTAAGACACTAAGGGGGTTAAACACGTGGAACGAGTAACTGCTACTCGATAGACAAATAGGTACATCCATAACTAATAGGCTGTTAATTATCCAAAGGTCATTCACATGATATATAAATTCATTCAATGATTCAATATACTGAGCACCTAATATGGGTTAGACACTATGCTAGATGTTGAGGATATATCAATGAACAAATTAAATGAAGTATGTATCCTACTGGAGAGAAACAGACCATAAATACAATAAATGAAACAAAGGGGTCATTGGATGGTGAGATGTACTATAGGAGAAAAGTGGGGAAGGGATAAGACAGGCAGAGATGGTCTCCGTGAGAAGGTAACATTCAAGCAAAAGTTGAAGGAGGAGAGAGTATAAGTCATGTGGCTCCCTGAGGAAGATAATTCTAGGTATACAGAGTGGGAGGGCAAATAATCCGAGGTAGGAAGTATGTCTGGTTTATTTGAGGAATAGCAAGGATGGGGCCCTGTAACTAGATCAGAGATAGTAGAGAGCCAGATAATATGGGATATTGTAGGTCTCTGTAAGGATTAAGAGTTTTCTCTGGGTGATCTGGAAGTAGAGTTGCCAGATAAAACACAGGATGCCCAGTTACATTTAAATTTCAGATAACCAACAAATAACTTTTTAATATAAGTATGACCCAAAAGTTATGTAGTCATTCATTGGTTAGCTGAAATTAAAATGTAACTGGGCATCCTACGTTTTTATTCGCTAACTCTGGTAACCCTAGAAAGGAGTCATTGGAGAGTTTCAAGCAAAGGAATGACATTACGTGACTAATGTTTATAGAGGATCATACTGCTGTGCTGAAAAGATATTGTAGGAAGGCAAAGATGGAAATAGGAAGGCACTTAATAGGTAGTTCCAATAATCCAAATGGGAAAGCTGAGGAGGTAGCTGGACATCCAAGAGAAGATTTCAGGTTAGATGTAGGGGCTGGCTATGTAAACTTGGAAGCCAATGGCTTACAGATAGCACCCAAGCCATGAGATGGGATGAGATTACCAAATGAGTGGGTGTTGATGAGGAAGAGGTGAGTACCATGGTCTCCCAGTCTGGATGAAGTGGTCTTGATTCAAAAGGGAATGACCCTAGGGATATTCTCATAAAGTCAGGTCAGAGAGAGGAGTTGGAATCAGTAAAGGGAACTGAAAAGGAGTAGTCAGTGAGGCAGGAGGAAAATGGAGAGTGTGATGATCTAAGACCAAGGTGAAAAAGCGTTCAGCGGAAGGTAATGAGGATCAGCTGTGTCAGGCACTGATGACAGGTCTAAGAAGAGGGAGACGGAGAACTTCCCACTGGATTTGGCAATATACATTCATAGGAGACCTTACCAGGTGCAACTCTGGTAGAACGGTAGGGGTGGAAACTTGCTGAGTAGAAATTAGGAGAGAATAAAAGGAGAGCAATCAGAGACAGCAAACGTAAAGAACTATTCTGAGGAGTTGCTGCCGAGGGGAGCAAACAACAGCTCTGGTAGCCGGATGGGGATACGGGATCAAGAGAATGACATATGTTTTTATAAGATGAGAGAAAGAGTAGCATGTTTGTATGCTGAAAGGAATGAACCAGTAGAGTAAAAAAATAAGATGGCTGGTGCGTGTGTGTGCATGTGTGTGTGGTGGGGGAGAGAAGCATGCAGGCACACCCTTGAAGATTAGACAAGATATGGAAGAGATGGAATTAGGCAGACACCCCAGTTCTCCAAGGTTGACCCAGGGTCATAGGGGGGCCAGGTGTTGAGATACAGATGAGAGATGGGGAAAGGGGATGGGGAGAGCTTGTGGAAGTCCTCTTCTGAGTGCCCGTATTCTTATGAAACAGGAAGCAAAATTCTCTGAGAGCGAGGATGGGAGAGATGATGCTGGAGGTTTGAAGGGAGAATAAAGGTAAAATGGCAGTTGTGGACTCTGGGAGAGAGGATGGGCAGAGAAACGGTAGGATGATTGTCCAGCATCACCACAGAACATCTGAATCTACAACAGAAGTAGTTTCAGTTAGAATGACAACAGGAGTTCATTTGTGGACGCCATCCACGGTGTTGGGACGTAACTTTGTGGCTGGGTATTTCCAGAAGCTTCTTAAATCGGGGGCACTTGCCAAAAATCTCAGGCGAGGAGACCCACGGACAAGGGGTCACACAGGCAAATGCTGCGGTGATGGGGGCACAGAAAAGCCCAGGGCAAACACTGAGCACGAAGGAAGACAAAGAAACGGCGAGCTCAGGGCAGAATGTCACAGAGCATCACTAGAACCTCCAGTGTGTTCTGAGATTAATGAGGACTTCCAGAATGTTGTTGCTGGGGCCCTGGAAGAAGCTATGAGAGACTCAAGAAGAGTCTATACCAATCTATTTTTCAGACACTTTTAAAGACAAACCGGTACAAAAAGGTTGTTCTAAGAAGGGTTAAATTTAGATATCAGAAACGCAGCCAGGCCCCAACTCCCTATTTGAATCAAGCATTTGGCTAATTCTGTCATCACAATGAATTCAATGTTACTTCTTGTTCAGTGTGGAAAAAAATGGTCAAGTTAAAAATCTAATGTTAATCATTTTTTTTCCTAACTGATTAGACCAAAAGAAGAGTATTTGGTGAAAAGTATTAACTTCAGGAGGAACTTGCAACGTGCTGCATAAGCAGTGTAGCTGCAGACAAATCAGCTTTAAAGACACTGTTTTAAGTCTGATAATATGAATATTCATGCAATGGATGTGATGCCACTTCTCTTTCCTGTTTTTCACAAATGGTTACTTTAAAATACTGTATCTTTCTAAATGTCTTTCCTATTTTACTGATGTGGAAATAGTTTCTGGCTTCTGATGATTTTATGCAGAATATATGGAAATAATTACAGCCGAGTACCAGGGAGACTGTGGTTTTTTGATGTACTGATCAACTGCGGTTTCAGCTTCTGCTACTGTTGCTCACAATCTAGGAAGTGGTTAGTTTTGTTCTGGGGTTTAAAGCATGGCGTTATATAATTGTTGACACTGAGCTAACCTCTTTCTGATATTCGGAGCATGGTGTAATCCTGTATCAACTGTGCGAAGCAGCTTCTTCGTGAACTTTGGAAATTCTTGTGTTTTACGGACTCCACTGCTCCAGCCTGAAAGCATTTATTTCCTGTCCTAGCCCAAGTGACTGAAGCTGGTAAGATGTGAGGTTTTCCCTTGAACCAAACACGGAGGGCAGACAGAAAAACTTATGAATCTTCAGCAGCTGCCCAGAAAATTATTGTTGTGATTTCACTAAACAGTAATGCACAAAATGAGGGTGAGGCCCCTAATTCTTCACTTGAAAACTATGCACTCTGAAATGCTAAATAACGTACGCATTTGTTTTTTGAAAATATGTATATAAAATTTAACCTAAGGCAAGGGACTCAGATAAGCCAAAAGCATCTATGTGGAATGGGGGTACAATGACTGGCTATCGTTGCAAAATACTTTATGCATGTCATCAGCAGGAGGCTATGAATGTCATCCAAGCTCTGCATGGGCATATAAGTACATGCATACATGCACACGCCCCATCCAGAACCGCTAAAGATGTTCTTACTGAAAATTAGGCCACTTGAGGCATGGCTGACAAAACTGGAAAAACTGAAGAAACTGAGGAGTATAGTCTGAGGTAGTAAAAAGTGATGGGGCATCGCTTCAAACTGGAAGGGATATTTTGAGACAATGCTGTACCATGAGAAAAAAACCATGGAATTTTGAATGAGAAAAATCTGGGCATGGACCCGGATCCACCATTTATTATTTGTGGGCATGATCATGGAAGATCACTTATTTTCTCTATGTTTTAGAGTATTTGTAAGACATAATAATAATGAATAAGCTACCTAACTTACTGGGTTGTTTTGAAGCTCTAATAAGAGGGTGTGCATAAATATATTTTATAAGGTACCAAGTGGTTATGCATTAGCAGTAATGGAAAAAGTCATTAAAATCACTGCATGCAGTTTCAAAGGGAAGATTAGGACCAGTAAGAGGAGTTAAGACAAGAAAGGTTTTTGCTAAATACAAGACAGAAATTTCTAAAAACAGTATTGGTTAAAAATGGAGTGGCCTCAACAACTAAGAGATAATGAATTCATGAGTTTTATGCCAAAGTTATTTTTGTTTGGAGAGCAAAAGGATTGTGAATCAGATGGAAGATATGCAAAACTAATTTAAAGGTTTCTTCCAGTCTTGAAACTCTATGAACTTGTTTGGATAGAGTCAAAATAAGATGAAAAAAACCTTCAGCCTAAATTGGCCACCAGCATCCACTGCTTTGTCTTTTGCAAATCCTCCCCACCCCAAATTTTCTAAATAAAAATATGAGCTTCAAGAAGTAAACACAGGAGTTTGCATCAATTGTTTATTCAGATTTTTTTGAAAAATCAATATTACCTAATAAAGTGAACATGTTAACGTATGTGAAAGTATCGTGTAATTTGAAAGGCAAAACAGAAGCTTTTGTATAGATACTCTGATGCTACACTGAGAAATGGGTAATTCAATTAACAAGGTTAAGGGTGGGAACTTGGACATTTTTTTATTACTTTATATGAGCTGAATCTCTTTTCCTGTCTCCTTTTTATTTAGGTTTTGTTTTTTTTTTTTTTTTTAAGTTTCACTCATTTAAGTAATCTCTACATCCAACATGGGGCCTGAACTCATGACCCCGAGGAAAAAGAGTCTTATGCTCTTCCAACTGAGCCAGCCTGGTGTCCCCCCAACCCCCTGTCTCACTTTTAAATTTTAGTTCCTACGTAAGCATCAGTTTCACATCTGGATGGTGGCAGTGATTTCTCAGGCAAACCACTAAGGGTTTTCCCAGGATTAACATCCATATTAAGCACAGGACTGCTGCTCCCCAGCTTTGGGCTCTAGGACTTTGGTTTACCACAAAAGAGTCCAGAGGCAGGCAGTTTTCCAGACAGTGCTATTTATGACTGTGCTATTGGCTATCACAGAGACATCTGCACCCATGGCACCCATGAAAGATACTACTTATCATTCGTTCATTCATTCATTCACTTCAAGCTCACTAGAATTCTGCTTACTATGTGCCAGGTGCTCTGCTAAGAAGTGAGAATACGATAGTCAATAAAACAGTTTTGCATGGCAAGGCATTTAGAGCAACTGCAGAAAGTATATTTATTAATGTTTATGATATTCAACTTATGATACATTTATTGGGAACTTAAAATTTTAAAAAGGATCTGTCTTTAATACATGCGAGCTAAGAGGACTCAAACATGAATTTTCTTTTTCAAGTAATCTCTACCCCCAACATGGGGCTCGAACTCAAGACCCCAAATATCAAGAGTCGCACATTTTGCTGACTGAGCCAGCCAGGTGCTGAGATTAACGAGGATTTTCTTTTTTTTATCAAGAATATATTAAAAACAGCTTTATGAAATCAAAAAGCAAAACACAGAAAACGTGAAAAGTGTACCAAAATGAATAAAAGGGAGTTATTTAAAATAAGGCTTGAATTCTAAAGAATTGATCCACACGTCAACCAAAGAAAAATCTGTTAAATATGAAGTCGTGTGAAGATTTTACAACAGTTAAATAAGTTTTAAAATATAAAGTGCTACATATTAATTACTTAGCTTTACTTCCCATTATGCATACCCCAACAAAATTATTCTAAAAGCAATAAAATACATTAGTAGCAGTAACCTTCCAAAGATGCAATACAAAGGCAAGTCTCAAAATAAATTAAAAACATGTACTCACTGCCTAATATGTATAGGTATGGTGGCAACAATGTAACACCCTGTCTAAAATGGCTTAAAAACCTAATCTCCATTTGGCCATCAACTTTCAAATCTATTCTAGGAAGGCCTGGAAACTTTGATATGCCTAATGAAACCCTCCCGTTTATTATTCATAGAGATCAAAAGGGATATATGAAAAGTAGTTTCACCGTGGTTAACATCTGTAAATATTTTCTCTCAATCCCAGGGGTCAAGAAAAAAGTCTAGCGTCTTTGTCTATGCTTAAAACAAATGTAACAACAGACCGAAATTCTTTATGCCCTCAAAAGTACAGCACTGGGGACATGGGTGGGGGTGAGTAGGAAAATGATTAATTAAGTACTAATATCTGTATGATTCACAAATGGATAAGAAGTTTTAAAAGTACAGATTTCATTGGAGCCACAATCCGAATATATGAAGGAAAATACAATGGTATTAATAACGCTTCTTCACACGAATCAAATGTCAGTGTATTTGTGGAATGCTTGAACCAATTAGGAACTGAATTTAAACCTAAAAGTCACACTCCATGAAAAACATTTTGCATCAATCATTAAGCATTACAAACATCCCTAAGATTGTTCTAAAAGTAATGAAAACATGTTAGTAGTGATAACTTTACACAGATGCAGTGCACAGGTAAAAATCACAGAGCCGATTTTGAAGAACAAAAGCAAACATGTCAAGCTCAGAAAGTTTAAGAAGAGCGGGGAAACAAGGGAGCATGCATGAGCAGAGAAAGGTTTTGAAACTACAGTATCTCCCAAGCAAAACATCTCAATTGAGTGACAAGTTATTTTTACCAAAAATGCTCTATCTTCAGGCAGAAATGCCATTAATACACAAAGAGTAAATACCACTAAAGGCCTCATTTCATGTAGTATGCCTAGTTCAGGAAGCCCAGAGACCTGTCTAAACATTAAAAAAGGGGCTTTCCAAAAGCTTTAATCTGTGTTTCCAATTATACCATGGAGGGCACAGAGAACAAAGTTCACACTCCCACATTTTATAAGTACTACCACGGGACAGTTATCCATACACAGTAGCTCTAGCTTCTTTCTTGGTTTCACTGCAAACAAAACCATAGCCAGAGGGCAGGAAGCAAGCAATCTCTTTCACCTGTGCTCATGGCCACTGGCAAACAGTTACTGGGCTGGGTGGACTGTTGGTTCAAAAACCATTAGTGGATCCCGCCACTAAAAGACCCATGAGTTTTTCAAAAGTAAGTGTGAGAGCAAATTAAACCAACAGGGTATGACTGCAATCACGTTATCCATTTGGTTTCAAAGAGTGTTAAGTAGGCATTCAATAAACAGTTCTTAGCATCACTAAAGTAGGAGGAACATTCTGAAAAGCGATCGGGGACAAGTTACTAAAAAGGAGTAAGTTTTGAATAGGTCAACATTAATGGAAGACCAGTATATTCTTTCATTTATAAATGATACATCTTTTACAGTCTAGATCGGACTTTTCAAATTCAAGCTGTAACACATTTAGTGGGTTGTGAAATCAATTGAGTACATCGTAACAAGGATTCTTAAAAAAAAAGAAACAGAAAACATCACACTGATTTCATATATTAAGGTTAACTATTATTTCTCAATACATACGTACCCCTGCATATCCTATTTTAAAATGTGTGTGTCTGCACATATGCATGCATGATTACACTTTAAAATGTTTTCTTATGGTGGAGTCTTGGCCTAAAAGTTTAAAGAATACCCACTTAGGGTGACAGTGGCTTACAATCAGAAAATCTGACCTTTCAAATAAAGGTAACACATACTTGTTGATGGCATGCCAAACACTGAGCTAATAATCCTCGCAGCAATGCTATAAGGCAGAAACTTTCGTCACTCACATTCTGTGGGTAGGAAAACTTTCCCAACGTTATACAAGTAGATTAGTGGAGGAGTAAGAGTTCAAGCCAGATCTGTGGCACTCAAGGTCCCAATAACACAACTCCTTTGCAGTGAGGCCTCCGTTAAGAGTCTTGGTCAAGGTCAGTCCAAGGCGCTAAGGATGCTTCAGTAATGCCCAAGAACTTAGAGGAGTAAACACTATTGCTAGCATAGATGATATCATTCGTATCACAAAATACTGTATATCCAAGCATTCCTGACTATGTGTTTATGTGGACCACGGTAGCTTGTAAGGAAAATAAACCAGTGCTCACTTTAAACCATATTCATTCAGCTTGATCTGTTGACAGTCACGGGGAGGCTCAGACGCTGTGGAAAAGAGCAGCATAGCCGAATAACTCGGATTCAACCACCCCTTGTCCTTCCTGTAAGGGGATGGTCAAATCAGAGCGTACCCTACATTAGAGGCACATGCCATAGATTACAAGGTAGAATACCTGATCTGAACTGAGAAGTCAATTCAACTTAAAAGTTAAAAAAAAAAAAAAAAAAAAAAAAAAAAAACAAAGAAGCATGGTATTTTGCTATGTAAGCACAGGGTGGTAAAGTATGGACCAAACTCTGCAACATTAACTTTGAAAACAACATAAGTCACGAAGTAGTTGAGGATAGGGGAGTCCTTGGGAAAGAAGAAAAGAGGGAGTCAGAGAGAGGAGAGAGTGGGAAGGAAGGAAGGAAGGAAGGAAGGAAGGAAGGAAGGAAGGAAGGAAGGAAAGAAAGAGGAAGGGAGGAAATTAGGCAGGGAGGAAGGAAGGGAGGAAAGAAGGCATGGAGGAAGGAAGGGAAGAAAGAAGGAGGAAGAGAAAGAAGAAAAGAGAACCCTACTCCTCCATTACTTTGGTTAATACTTTCTGCAAGCCATGTTGCTTTTTTTCAATAAGATAAAAATGTTTCTCCATACATCTTCATCTGAAGTTCTGTATAAAGAATATCTCACTACTTGAAAACACTCCTTCAAACTTTAAGTGACTTCCAGGTAGCCATGCTATTCCCTACAGCTTGATAAATAATAAAGCTAAATCTCCTCAGGAAGAATTACAGAAGTGGATAAAAATGCATTCAATGTCTACACCGCACCATGGCATGTTATCAGGCATTCTGATATACATAACAAGGCACGATGACCCATTACCAAATATGGCCACACGTATTTTAAAATTTATTACATATTTATATATTTTTATTATTTGTATATTTATGCAGTATTTGTTTATTTACAATATTACAATGATACACTATCAGGCTGTATCAATACTGAAACTGAACAAAGGAGAATGGTCGTTACTTTAACCAAGTGCTACTTAACTGCTCCGGTTTCCTGAAGGTTCCTATGCAGGCAAGCATGCTGATAGGTGATGCCCATAGCTCACTGATTACCACCAGCATCCTTTCTGCTTCCCCCAGTTTGAATTTTACACTTACAAGGAGACAGTTGTATTTGTTCTCCAAGCCCTTTATATCAGTAGTACTTGTTTTGTAAATACCCCTATTTAAATACTATGTAACCCAATCAAATATGAGTTGCTGCTTCATGATGAATGAATGCTTTGGAAGGACAAAAATGAGTTACTATTAAAACAACTGCTGTTCAAGTAGGTATGAGAGAGACCAATGTAAAATGTAGGAGGCGGAACCTCATAAAATCCTAAAGGAATTCTGCACTTAGATTGCTTTAAATGGTTATCTTCAAGTTCTGGTTTTCACTTAAACCCAAACTGAAAGTCATGATTAATACATTATGGCTAAGATTTGTGGAAGAAATACAACAGGACTCCAATCAGCACATTCCTACTTAAAACAAAGGGCTTGGCCCTAAATGAAGAGTAAGGAAATTAAAATTAAATGCTCACAAAACATGTGTATCATTTTTATGATTCTCCATCTGAACTATTCCAGTCAGCCAATATGCCAGTTATCAGCCTCCATGGGTACATGAGCTGGTTCTTAATTGAATTCCAAAATTTAAAAATATCTTGAGAATATCACACACATCACTATCTTTCGCTTTTGAACTAGCTTAACTTTTACATATTATGCAATTATGTAAATCCTCCCGCAACACGCACACATACCATACCTGTTGAAGCCAAATTATATAAATTTTGCATGAGAGGAGATTTAGTAGCACTAAAATCATCAATCTAACCTGGAGAAATGAAGGGCTTTTTAAGCAATCAATTCTCAATCTTGACATCAGTTTAAAGCTATAGATTATATCTTGAGCTCTTAGCATCCTAAAACTTCATTAATCTCTGTCTCAGAGGCAGCAAAGCCTTATTCATGGATTTATTTATAGTGACTATTTATGTTTCACACATTTACTTTGAATCCCACATCAAGAAGAGTGATTTGTGGTATTATTTTTGATTTTGTAATCTTTAATCTATGATAGATGTTCTATTCTAAGCTGCGAAAATCATTCTGCACCACACAGAATTTTAGATGAAGATTATGAGATTACCTACTTTAAAATAAAAATTTCTCTCCTGACCTAAATTGGCACACTGAAGGCATTTTGTGATGCAAAAATGTGTTCTCTCTCATTATTTTTGATTAAGCCATTAAAAAAAATATGCACTCACCAAATATTCTTCTAATTTTTATTTATGAAAGTCTTTTCATAAAGACTTTCATGGAACACCTCCTATGGTGTTACATATTTTTATTTATTCAAAAATTTAATTTTGAAGTTTGTGGATTGTAGGTCATTTCCTAGGTAGTGATATTGTACTACATCTTGTTATGCAAGTTGTTATCACCATTGAGGAAAATGAGGTGCAGGGTATATACATGATCTTTCTTACAAATGAATACCAACATATAATTATCTCAAAGTAAAAGGCTAAAAAAGTTCTTATTGAACAAAAGCTGATTAAGAGATATTATACGCTATAGTTGAAATTCGTGATTAGACTATAATTTTTCCTATTGATTTGTTCTGGACCTTAAGTTCCATTCTTTCTCTGAACATACTTCTTGGTAAGAGGAATCATTTCTCAGAGTTATTATACTGAATAAATGAAATGATATACATCAGGAACTCGATACAGTAGCAGATGTTCAAGAAATGATGTGTACTATTATTTATTTAGGTAGTTTTTTTTCCCCCGGCTTAATACAAACTTATAGTTAAAATACAAAATGACCTGTATCGCCAAGTCAAATGACTGAATCCTTACTTACGCTAAATTGCATCCTGCCACAGCCTTGCAACATAAAGGAGTAAAAACCAAATGCAAAGGCACCACAGCGGAAAGTCCAGTATCTTGCTGAAAGCCTATACGTCCTTTTAAAGAGTTAAGATCCTAAAATTGCTCAGTGACATGGAATTATCCCCTGCCGTTTATGCCAAATAAAGACTGTGGCAAGCCACAGGAAACAGTGAAGCCCTTTTATGTAATTAGAAATCCTACTGGAAGAGAAAACATAAACTGCAGATAAATGAAAAGCAAGATCCCAGCATTTGGGAAAGCCCCTGAAATATGCAGTAGCAATGAACACCTTCCCATTCGGCATTGTTACATTTACAAACGTAGTCAAACGTACCCCTCTTGACATTTAGGCATCAAACATTCAGCCTTTTCTGAGTTCCAAAAGATGACTAAATAGCAGTGAGCAATGAATTCAGAGAGAATGCAGGATCCTGCAGAAGACCCAGTCTGAAAGGGATCCCTGTCTCTAAAACAAAATTCTGTATGCCTGGGTAGATCTGGCAGTCTTTTTATCGTTTTTATCAGTAATGGGACTAGAGTGCCACAAAGCATCATTCATCATATTCCAAAAAAAAAAAAAGGGGGGGGGTGAATATTTGTGTCAGAATGTTTGAGATGACTTCTAAAGAATCTGATCCAAAGGATGTGTCATGTATTTTAATACTGCCTCTCCCAGGTATTGGGAGTCAAGTTTTGGCATGCAGTGTTTCTCTGTCTCTCTAACAATTCACTGTCTTTCACATGTCTTTTCCTAAAACAACTAATTACACTTAATGCTATTTCATTAACTTACACCCGGCAGGAAAGTGTTTTGCTTTTTTTTTTTCTCTCTCTCTCTTTTTTCACCCTATCAGAATGTTATTCCACTGGAAAAAGGCATTTCCTTTTTATAGCAGTGCTATAAAATTTAAGGGCACAATCTCAGAGGACAGAGTGGACACAACCTGAGCTGACTGGGACCTCTCCGCACCTACTTCCAACTCCTATCTTCAGATTTTATTTTAGAGTCTTAGATAATTGCCACTTCAATGCCTTTCCTATTATCCATGCAATGGCGGTGCGGGGTGGGGGGTAGTTTCTAACATAAACCTTGGCTTTCTTTAGCAAACCTGCTTTGGAAGTACTTAAGATAATTCATATAGTCCTTTAAGGCAACAGATGACAGCCTTAATCCGTCTTCTGAATAACTACTTGCAGTGGGGAAACACAGGAAAGGTACCAGGCAGGTATTTTCATACCAGCTTTTATTCACACTTAAACAAAAGAGGACTTGACGTAACTAGAGTGGAAACACCTAGGCAGATACAAGACCTTTGCCCGGGGGCACTGACACAGAGACATCCTGGTTCCGGAATTTCCTCCCTTAGTTCAGTGGGGCCTTCGCCCAGAGGCGTCGCCCTGAAAATAGCTGTGACAGGTCATTCCCTTGTATATCAGTCCTTAAGATTTGTGTTTCCTTTTCCATTCATTTTAAAGATTATCAAAAGCCTATTATATTTCAGACTCTGTGCACAGACTGCCTCATTTAAGACTAAAAATGCCAGGGGTCTTTTGTACTCCACAGTGCTACATTTAGGATGGGCTTGATAGAAGTCTTCCAATTAAATCTCCTTTTCCTTGCTATGCTTCTCAGTTTTAGCTTTTTTTTTTTTTTTTTTTTTTGTATACATTTTAGCCTTGAAAGTCTCCTTAACGACACAATTCTGAAAAATTCTTTGGAGCTGAAAAGACTGCTAATGCACTCGCAAGTAACTATGGTAATTTTCAATAGTGATGAAATTTGACTGATCAGTGAAATATAATCAGTGAAATATTGACTCCATGTGCATTTTTACCTTCTTTAAAAGAAACTGTCTTTACTTTAGAAATAACTTAAAATTTTTTTTAACGTTTATTTATTTTTGAGAGAGGGAAACAGGGCACGAGCAGGGGAGGGGCAGAGAGAGAGGGAGACACAGAATCTGAAGCAGGCTCCAGGTTCTGAGCTGTCAGCACAGAGCCCGACCTGGGGCTCGAATTCATGAGCTCTGAGATCTTGCCCTGAGTAGGAGGCTTACCCAACGGAGTCACCCAGGTGCTCCTACTTCAAAAGTAACTTTTAAAGGAGCTATAAGTCTTGTTTGCATTTTTTAAAATTAAAAAAATTTTTTTTTTAACATTTATTTATTTTTGAGACAGAGAGAGACAGAGCATGAACGGGGGAGGGTCAGAGAGAGGGAGACACAGAATCTGAAACAGGCTCCCGGCTCTGAGCTGCCAGCACAGAGCCCGACGCGGGGCTCGAACTCACAGACCGCGAGATCGTGACCTGAGCCGAAGTCGGCACTCAACCGACTGAGCCACCCAGGCGCCCCTTGTTTGCATTTTAAAGGTAACTGTGTGGAGAAAGCAAAATTGAATCCTCAATATTCATCGCGACTATCATTTATATATATAAAAAAAAAACAGGTAAATTCTCACTCAGTTCACCAACTTCTCAAAGTTTCTAAAGTATCCATGACATCATAATCAATTTTCTATTGTATTATTTCTTAATACTTAAGTGTTTTAATAAGGAAAGATGAAAATAGAAATGGGATAGAAGAATAAGAAGTAGATAAGAAAGCAAAGGTGGTGAGAGAACATCTTACATTTGTTTTCCCTTCGTCAGTGATCTTCCCAAAGTAGTCCAGAGGCAGCCTGGCTTTACCCAGAATTAGGAAAGCCCTATTTAATATCCTCACTTCTAAGTACGTGACTGTCTGAGTTTTAATCTATCAAATGGTGATAATACTGCATTATGGGCGTCAGATGATATAAAAGCACCCATCAAGCCCAGTACTTCTATCTCATTTTTTTTAATTTTTTTTTTTTTTTTTTTTTTTTTTTTTTGAGAGAGACAGAGACAGAATGCGAGTGGGTTAGGGGCAGAGAGAGAGAGGGAGACACAGAATCCAAAGTAGGCTCCAGGCTCTAAGCTGTCAGCATCCCAGAGCCCCATCTGGGGCTTGAACCCATGAACCATGAGATCATGACCTGAGCCAAAGTCAGATGCTCAACTGACTGAGCCACCCAGGCGCCCCGCCCAGTACTTCTTTCAATATATATTTATCATTCTCTTCTGCCTAATTCAACTATTTCCAAGTTGATATCATTAAGCACTTCCTTTCCAAAATATGTCTACAATAGGGGCTCCTGGGTGGCTCAGTCGGTTAAGCATCCAACTTCAGCTCAGGTCACGATCTCGGGGTCCATGAGTTTGAGCCCCGCGTCGGACTCTGGGCTGATAGCTCAGAGCCTGGAGACTGCTTCTGATTCTGTGTCTCCCTCTCTCTCTGCCCCTCCCCCCGTTCATGCTCTGCCTCTCTCTGTCTCAAAAATAAACGTTAAAAAAGATATATGTTTACAATATACTTGACTTTCAAAAATTAACCTCTTCAAAAGTATATAATGTTAATTGCACTTAACTTTTACTTTTGTTCTAAGAGGAAGTAAGAATTGATGCTTATATTATATATAAAATAAGATTCATGTGACTTCAAAATAACATTAAATAAATAGCCATTATGTCATCTTAAAGAGAGAAGTAAAAATTTTAAAGCTCTAGTTGTAACATTCAAGGCATTCAAATACATCAACAGCATTACTCAAATGGAGAAATATTTGAAAACTATGAGGATAGCATTTTCTAAAAGGTATGGATCATATGGTGAATTGGTAACAACTAACCCATAAAATTAATGAACCATGATTGTTATGCTATTGGATACTACTGGACATAATACTAATATTACAACACAGTTCAGGATACGCTAAGTGGCTAATCAACGTCAAGTCCTACCTATGACTCCCCCGCATTAAAAAAGGAAATGTAATATTGGCACCATGATGCAAAGCAACTGCTATAAGGGATGTTTCATCTGGCATGGAAAAATAATGGAGTTGTCCCTCAAGGTCAATTACAGAGCGTGGCACCTGGCACATACCATGCCCTCAAAATACTGAACGGAATTTGAGTATCTTGTTGATCAAATGCAAACTTAGCGTTTGATAAGGACATCACTATATGAATAAAGGCAAATATGATGATTTGAACTCTGTTCTCTCCTAAAATGATTGATTCTGAAGATATTTTTTAAATGCATAATTCTTCAAGGCCAAAGAAAGGAGTCAACGGTGGTAAAATTTTGGAAACTGAAAAGCAGGTAGGTGTGCAATCATTCGATTGGTGGACCAAAATTGCACAGGGGGACAATCAAGAAGCAACCTGGCTTACACGAAAGAGCAACCAAAAAGCTCTGGGATGTACTGACATCAGTACTGATAGAAGTGGGAAGGACAGGGGAGCTAAAAACAGGAAGACTGGTTGAAACTCATGAAGCTGTCAGGCACTCCAAATCTATCTTCCCACTGTGGCAGGAGACTGACTCGTTCCAATTTTTTTTCCCTGAACAGAATAACACTGAGGATTGATGGACTGGGGAACCCAAGCAGAGTGGGAGCAGTGATATTCTGAATATAGGGTTATGGTGGCGGTTGAGTAAATGTGTTTACACTTAATGCCGAGGCTCTCAGTCTTAATCCACTCTGCTCTCATTTCAGAGAACTGGCAGCCAGGATTATAACCCTTAGAAAAGAGATTAGGGGAATCAGGGGGCTTTCAAGGAATTGACCTGGCCAACTCACAATACAGAGAAGACTGCAGTCAGCAAGCCTATCCACACACACACAGAATGTCCAGTCAGTTTTTAAGTGGCCAACTCAAATTCTAGACTTAGCCAAGTATTCATTTAGGGTTGACGGTTAAGTGAAGGAATTTTCAGTTATTCAAGCCCACAAAATTGTATCTCTGATGCTCCTTTTTCACAGTAAATTCATTTACTCTCTTCCCAAACAGGAAGCAAAGGAGAGAAGAAGACAAAAGATCCTGCAAACAAGAGATCTAAAGCAAGAAAGTGACAAAGGAAATACTCAAGATAATGATGGGGGGAGTGGAGGTGGGTGGCACCCCAAAGATGACAGCTGTGTGGCAGGTCTAGAGGGAAATCAATCTAAATTGAAGTAGACTGGATTGTTTCAGCAGAGATTTCTTCTGGTCAGTGAAATTATTAGAGAACATGAATTTGAGAGGAGATTCATACAATTTGAGGAACAGTTTGGGGATGAATAGCTGATACATATGTAGAAAGCTAAGCAGCAAACCAAAAACTAACACAACTCTAAGGAAAACAAAATAAAACAAGGCAGGAAAGGAAATGTAGTCACAGTATACTTTATGGCTCAGCGGTGAAAAATGATTACATGGCCACCATAATGTACACAATGGATTTGGATCTTGATATAATCAGGATATACTAGAGAAGCCAATGACGGGATGCTTCTGCATGTGTGGTAAATGCAGGAGGGTGAAAGAAAGAAAGCCTCGTATTCCAGAGAGGGAAGTCAGTGAAGATCATCGATAGTTCTTTAAAACCAAAGAAGCAAGAAGTAGCAACAGAAGCATGTTACATGAAGGTATAGAGATCAATCCTAAAAGAATCAGTTAAACGAAGTGGAAGTACTTGCCTCCAAAGTACAGGAAAGTAGTATGGACAGAGGAAATTGGGGACACCTGCTTTTTTGTAACAAGTCTAAGAGAAATATTTGCCTTTTAAAAAATTGCGAGTGTAACTCGGACAAAAATTGGAATTACATGTGAAAAAATGTCTGAGGAGATTGAAAGAATATTTCTTCGTGGTTGGGACTGCCTTATTTTACTAAGAATAGTGCTTTATACCCCAGGATACATGACTATCTAGTCTAGAACCACGCCTCAGTGCTGGATCTATGCCATATGTGAATTATCAGCCAAGCTTAGTGCTGAACTAGAGAAGAAGGCAGATTGTCATTGATTCTAGTTACATGGGTAAGAGATACTGACAGTTGACAAAGCTGATAAGCCTCACTACATAGCTTAGAAAGGTCAGTACAACAAATGCAAGCATTAAAAATTGAAACCTGGGGCACCTGGGTGGCTCAGTCAGTTAAGCGTCCAACTTCGGCTCAGGTCATGATCTCACGGTCTGTGAGTTCGAGCCCCGCACCGGACTCTGTGCTGACAGCTCAGAGCCTGGAGCCTGCCTTGGATTCTGTGTCTCCCTCACTCTCTCTCTCTCTCTCTCTGCCCCTCCTCCACTTGTGCTCTGTTTCTCTCGATCTCAAAAATAAATAAACATAAACAAAAATTTAAATTGAAATCTATCCATTTCTAGTTCTATGAGAAAGTTCCACGTTTTTTGTAATCTTGAAATATAGAGAACACAGGAGTATGTTAGCAATAAAATATTCATGCAGAATTTCTCAGCTGTTCCAAAAAATATTCATGTTTGCTTGAATATGAAAAGTATTTCCCCAACATCTTGTAGCAAAACTCTCTGCATCTGCTCAGTTATAGTGGAGAGAGGTTTCTCACCCACAAGCTCAATGTGAGAACATCTTGTATCAGAGTCCCCAAGCATGTTTGAAGATGCAGATAATTGAGCACCACTCCAGATAAAGAGGGTCATCATCTTTGATATTCGGTAATATGATTTTTAATAAATTCTTTAGACATTTTCATTTTTTTAATGTTTATTTTTGAGAGAGAGAGAGAGAGAGAGACAGAGAGAGATAGAGACAGCATGAGCAGGGGAGGGGTAGAGAGAGGGAGACACAGAATCCAAAGCAGGCTCCAGGCTCTGAGCTGTCAGCACAGAGACCAACGTGTGGCTCGAACTCACGAACTGTGAGATCATGACCTGAGCTGAAGTCGGACGCTCAACTGACTGAGCCACCCAGGCGTCCTTAGAAATTTTTAATAATATATTTGACATCAAGTCTATACTAAGCAATTTCCAGGGTTTCTGTTTGTTTGACTGCTTGTTTGTTTTTTCCTTAAAGAGTCATAATATCTCTCTGTTCTGAACAATTGTCTCTCTTCTCCAAATCTTTCCAAACCATTTCTATTATACTTATTCATGTAGTATATTTATGTGTGTGTGTGTGTGTGTGTGTGTGTGTGTGTGTATGCGTGTGTTGTGTGTATACATTTCTTTTCCCTCAAAGCAAGGTGAGTTCCCAGAGACCCAGGGCACTGCCATAAATTTTAAAAATTTCTCACAATGAAATATTTCGTCAAATATTCTTCAATACATGCCAGAAGACGTAACAGGAGAATGGATGGGGTATTGAAGACAAAAGTATTTATGTTGTCATTTTAAATTGCAACCAACTTCTAGAGAATCATTCCATCGGGTTTAGGGTCATATGAAGTCTAAGCTTTTAAATATTTGTGGCTTGAGATATAAAATATGAATCAATCAAACTTCAAGCTTTCCTAAATTCATATTTATAACCCCTTGTACATCAACTTAAAGTGGTTTTTCTGCCTCTTACCATCCCTGCAGCAGCACCAACTGACTTTTCCTTTCTAACTACAAATCATACCATCTGTGAAGTTCTTTTTTAGATAGCTAGGAATTAACTGGAACAAAAAGAATCAGTAGAAATGGAAGAGACCATGATCTTCACATGAAAGAGAGCACTGTGCCCATGGGGTAGGAGTTGGTAGAAAAATACATTAAACAGCTCTTAGCCAAGTAAAAGCTTAGTCTTTGTGGCAATTGTATAATTTCTTTGATGTAATAAAATACTGTCATCTCTAGACTGCCTCCATAAATATACAATTACACTGTATATTTTAATAAAAACCTAATCATTCAAAAAGTGTTTCAGACTATATACTATAGAGATACAGTATTTGAAATAACTTCTTTTATTCTGTAAATACTACAAAAAATTCTAACAATTATTTTCTCTTAATTCTCTCTTAAGGTTAATAAAAATTTATTTTAAAGGTTTAAAACCTGAATTTTTCACTCATTAAAATAAGTTTAATATAGTAATACAGGCATGCAGTGCAGCTTGCTATGAAAATTCACGATTTTTTAAAATCTTGACATTTTAATACTGAATTTGTTTCCTATGGGATTAGGGTTAGGATATTGCTGTATGTATTTTTTATTCCAGGTATGCTGTTCCCTCACCCCCCTACCCCTCCTCCCACCCCCCTACCCCCACCTAAGAAAATGAACTTGATACCTTGTTTGAGAATTACTTGGAATTTTTCTTAACCTGAACATAAAAGCAAATTTGGCCTTCAGTTAAGACTTTCCTTTACATGATATTAAGAGTGAAATAACCTACTGGCACATGCCAGAAAGGATGGAAAAAATATCCCCCTCCTCCTTTCTCCCTCCAACTTCAATATTCACTGAGCGGCTTTGTTCTCCGTATCCCGCATAATTAATAACTACTTTGGCAATCAGTCATGCATTCCTTAATGGCACCTCAGGCATCAAGTGTCCTTCTAAGCCTTCCCCACAGAAACCATACACCCTTCTATAGTGCACACTGGCCAGGCACTGACTTAACTCTGGACAAGTCATTTAAAAAATCACTGTTAAGGAAAACCCATAGTTGGGGTTATAAAGTAGCTGCATTACTTGCGTGCCACTCTCTAGGATTATTTCATCTCTGGGTATAACTTTACTAAAAAGAATAAAAAATACGTGATATCCAAACAACTGTCACTTATCAGTGGAAAAAGAAAACAGAAAATAAATAATAGAAAAACTTCAGAAGCAACTTAAAAGATGAGTTTCACAGACTTTTTGTGAGTTAAAGGAGTCTTCACTTCATTCATCACCCCACACTCCTCTTTTCAGGCAATAAAGGAAAGAAGATAAAAATATATGGAGTCAATTAGCCCGGTAGCTATAACATCTATTTCTCTTAATCTAAACTGATCCATTTATTACATTAAAAAATGAGAGCAGATGAATTGTTGAAAATATTATGTTATTACTTCTGATCAGGAAGCTTAAATTAAAAAATTCTGGAAAATACAATCTTCAAAAACACTGTTTTAAAAGAAATCAATAAAGAGTATTTTAATCGTCCTTCAAAGTGTTCACCAGGTTTGGAAAGAGAAAAAAAAAATCCTCAAATCTCACAACTGTTTTAAAACAGATATATAAATATAACAAACAACATTATACTCCAAAGAAATAGTTATATATGTAAAGAATGAAACCACTAAAAATATTCATATTTGGGTTTGTATATTTTATTTCAAAATAGGTATGGGTTTTTGAAGTAACTGATAAAAATATGCAATATTTTTATATTAAGGCTTATTTTCTTACAAATAAACTTTTAATAAGATCTTTCGATGCTAGAAGAAAAGATGCTATTTTTCAGCCTTTGTAGGTTTGCTAACAGTTTTAAATAATGGTGCTTATGCTACAGCACACAGAGTAAAACATACATAATCTATTATAAATTACTCCAAAATTAAACAAGAAATTTTCTTTTCTTTGTAAGAGATCCGAAATGTGCGCTGGGCTCTCAATGTGTGTGGCCTCCAAACAGAAACAAGCTTGCACTGTTTTATTTCAGTTTTGCTTCATTTCTTCCCAAACAATCTCTCACTGCTAATCTACCAGGCCTTTTTTTTTTTTTTAGCATGAAGGGGAAAAAAAAAATCAAAGACATTATTAACTCCTTATGCACAATCATAAAAGCTGAATGTATATTGTTTGGCATCAATATGCATGAATTTATTTTTCATTACTTATTAATGGGGCATAAGGGGGTATATATTTCCATAAATAATTCTCGAAAATAACACTGAAATGCTAACATTTTAAATTTATGTAGTAAATTTATGTGGTTATGAATATAGTTTTTCACAGCAACATGTATGGCAACACTGTTTCTGAAAATTTTAACTAATGTATTAGAATTCTGCTGAGCTACATACTATCTAAAGTTGGTATAGAATCAACCAGACTTAAAGGTTAGTCAGAATCAAACATATCCATTCATGCTCCAAAAGAAGGCTGCAGAATGGTCTCCCTTACTTGTACACTATAAAGAACATTAAAATACACTTTCTCCATAATTGTCCCAGAAAAAAAAAAGAACCGATTAAACTCGAAGTTTTTGTTCGTGTGTGAACAGATGCAAAATATTAAGCTAATTATAAAAAAGCTGATGAGTATGATTATACACATTAATGGCTATAATGTCGTAAGTAGGCACCAATTTCTTGAACACTTGGGATGTTCCACTCCCACCAGAAAGAGAGAGAGAGAAAGAGAGAGAGAGGGAGGGAGAGAGAGAGAGAGAGAGAGAGAGAGAGAGAGAGAGAAACTAGTTTTAATATATCAGGACCAGGAGAATACCTGGTGTCATTAGTGTGATTCTTCAGTGCTCTAGCTGACAAAACAGCACTATTATACAACATTAACAGAGGTAACACATACTAAATGAGAAGTCAGTACAGCTCCAGGGGGGGGGGTTTAGACAACTCCCAGGGGAACTGGCTGAACTACCATGAGATACTAGTGATCAGGTGCTTCAGGGTGTGCTAGGCACTCAGTAGCAAACCTCAGTTCGGGAATCTAATAGTCCACTAAGGACCTATGGTTCCTATCATTTTTATCATTAGAAAATTAAAGGAGACCATTGTGGCCAGTGGTCCCCAAGGTCCTATTTTGCAAGGGTGGGTTTGCAGTCAATGAGACCAATGCCTTTGAGGAGCTGGGTGTGCTAATTATGAAGTACATCCTTGACAAAAAAGAAAAAAAAAAGTATTAGAGATGATCCAGGGGTTGGAGGGGCATGTGCCCTTGAGCAAATGCCACAAGAACTTTTAAGTCTGTTCTTGAAAAGGTAAACTTTCTTCCCTTAGGCTTTCATTCATTGATACACAGATAAGATTGATGGATCTTTCCAGGCTAGTAATAATATTGTGGGGAGGAGGGCCATGGAGGGAAGGATGTCATTTAGCAACACACAATGATAATTCAAAACATTCTGGAAGGCTTAACAGCAAAATCACTTGTCAACTTTTCACTAACCAAATCTCACCCTTCTGCAGGCAGTTATTGAGAACAGGAGTGTGGCTGTGTTGGGGAAGAGGCATACAAGGAACCAAGAGAAAGGATTCTACGAAATGGTAGATAAATAGCCAAAATAGATTTAAACCCAACAGAACTGAACAATCTGGCAAAATCAAAATCACCAAGTCATATTTATTAGGCAACAAGGACCATGACATCAAATTCTCTTGTTTCTTGCAATCCAATGGCTGCTGGTTTCCTGAGCATAAGACACATTAATAGAAGATGTCCTATGTATATTTCTGCATATTTCCATGTTCTGCAGGCCAGCACAGGTCAACTTCGGTGCCATGCAAAACATGGCTCAAAGGATGTCAGGAGAATGTCAATTCCCATATTTACAGCTTATCAAACAACTTCAATAACTATTTAAAAATGCACTGAATTTAATTTCAATGATGCACCCGGTGATACACCTTTCATCTAAAGTCTCTCAGATGCAGTTTCTGATCTTAATCACAGTAAATCTCCAATAGTAGGTCAAATTCAGGTGGTGGGGCCCTTCTGAGTCAAGAGGATGGATGGTAATTACTACAGACCCTATGATGCTTTATCTCATTTCAAGGCTCATGAACAGGATATACTCTCACAGATAAAAATACAGCTGTCAGTGAATCTTCTGTTAGTTAAGCTGGAGTGAGTGAATGGTATCATCAACTCAGCATTCAAGTATTTATTAAGAACCTCTAATGTGCCCCAGAACTGAGCACAACACTATAAATTTCCTGTGTTTTTATCTTTACGTATTTTATTTAATCCACACAACTCAGTGAGTTATACAACTAGCTAACCCATGCAGTCATAAAATTAGAAAAATACAACCCTTGATGTTGGCATATATATATTTTAGCTTTCATGTCTTATTCTGTAGCAGGATGATTGTTAGTTATACATATTTAAAGTAATATAATGGGAAGAAGAGAGTTTATTTAAAATATAAGTATCTTCTCAGTTTCAAGTTTTTTTTTAAATTTTTTTTAAGTTTATTTATTTTTGACAGAGACAGAGTGTGAACATGAGCTGGGGAGGGGCAGAGAGAAAGAGAGGGAGACACAGAATCCGAAGCAGGCCTCAGGCTCTGAGCTGTCAGCACTGAGCCTGACACGGGGCTCGAACTCACAAGCTGCAAGATCATGACCTGGGCCGAAGTCAGACGCTTAACCGACTGAGCCACCCAGGTGCACCAGTTTCAAGTTTTATTTTGTCACAGATTAGGGATAAATAAAACCTTTGCTGTGTTGTAACACCCATCATTACGTTTTTGAGTGAAACTTAATTGTTTCATCTTTATATATTTAAGAACACTACATATGCTACCTACACACACTGAAGATGTGGACTGTACAACTTTGTGAAAGTATAGTCCTATCTCCCTCTGCCATCTCAGACTTAAAAAATTTTAACTTCATAAATTCTCTAAAGTAAGACACTGTGAAAGTGTGTTAAACAGATTCTTAGTGGCTTTACTCAAACAAATCATCACAATATCAATAGTGGTTGTTGAAAACAGTATCGATAGATACCAAGAGTGGTTTTTGAAAATGCTCATTCTTGTCTACTATTAACATTCTTCATTTCTAGATAAAAGTCTTAAATTTTAATAAATTTAAAGAAGAATACTAAATTATTAAAGTAAGAGACGTTTTGGAAGAGACCCTATACTGGCAAAAAGTATTTCATCATGGAACAGAGGTGTGGATATCTTAAATAATCCATATAAGGTAACTGATCGAGATTCACAATTTATGACATATAGTTTAGAGCTATCTCCCTTAATGTTGATTTTACACAATAAATTATTCTACTGTTACTAAATGAATAAAAGATCCTTTTCAAACTTCAGTTTGAATTTATGGTTTCTTTTACCTATATCTACAATGATATTTAAATTTATTAATCTAATCAAATCCTTAATGTTCCACAGACTTGAATTTGGGCAACCGAAAAAAGAAAGTTCTACTTAACGTTACAATAAGAATATAACATATAAAGTTTAATATTGATTCCATATTTTCTAATTGGCTTCATGAACTGTTAGCCTGCCATGAGCATTGTTCTTATATCCAGTAAGAACACAGATGTTAATGCATGTAACCCACATTATGTTATGTTCCCAGAGTGCCTGCTGATTTGTTAAATCTCCTGTCAAAAGTATTGAAGATATCAATTTTTATGTTATTTTAAGTGGTGATATTATTGATTATATTTAAAACGTATACTAGGTGACATCATCATATTTGTAAGAGTACTTCAGAATTACTATAAGTAATGTGATAAAAATAGTAAAAGCATGTTTAATATTTCTGTTGTGCAACAAATAGATATGAATGTTTGAAATAATATGTAAAGGATACAAATCGCCAGGATATAACTAAAACTATAGTAACAAAGACCAAACAGGAGTCTTAAGTTCCAGTGAAAACTTCAGAACTTCTTTTTTGAAACATGAACAGCCACAAGTATTATTTAAGCAGGATAAATATTAGCATAAGTAGGATAATAGAGATGACTACTTTTTAAAGTATATTTTACTAAAACACTGATTTTAGAAAGAGCTAGTAAGTTTACTTCTCTCGATAAAAAGAAAAATATGATGCACAAAATGTTGTGTACATGTTCATAAACCACACACATAAAAAATAAATTTTTGGCAGGTCCAGAAAAGGAAAGATGCCACCTTAATAGGGGAGAAAAAGTAAAACATCACTGAAGAATATGGAATTTTAGGGCAGTTACAGACATGAATTTAGCTAAAATGGTATTAATATCAAACAGTGCTGGCTTTCTAGGTCTGCAATGTATTCGTAACAAATATTTAAATGAATTTGAAAATTAGAACTGTTAGAATCCTGTGTAAGCTTCCAAAATTTATCTCTTTAAAGTAAGAGTAACATTTAGCAAAATGCAAAAGAGTATCACATAAGAAAGTTCTACAAAAATGCTAGAAAATAAAATTGTATTTTATTACTTAATATGACTCAAACTTGAAATTCAGGAAGACTTTATATAGTCCAAATTTTGATGATTATCTAAATGGGAAGAGCAATAAATATACAGATTTTCCTATTTTTTTTTTCCTAGAAAAAATGCTATGTACTTATGCAACTTCCCACAAACAATGAATAGTGAGTTGCAGGGGAGTTGGGTAGGGGGTTTCTCCTCAAAGTTGTAAAAAAACATGTTTTATTTCATTACTCTGAAAAGGTATTTAACATGGCCAATGATTAACAATCTGTAGTGATGGAATTTAAGTTATTTGTGATAACTACAGTGACGTTTATGGATAAAAAAATCAACGTAGGGATTTTGTTTTTTGTTTTTCCTGATTCTCCCCCCCCCACCTTTTTTTTTTCTTTTTTTAAGGTAAGCAAATAACTGACCCAATTAAATCAGGGGATCTGTAAGTGGTACTTACTGGCATGACAATGTTGTAGTGGATGCAGAACCCCGGTTCAGAAGGAAAATATTCATCAGATACAAATCTTATCCTGATTTGATTTCCTTTAGAAATCTGTTTTCCTGGCACTGTACCAGAACCACACCAGCGTCCTAAAATAGTTCCATCACTGGGTTCTTCAACCTCTACAAAATCATACCTGCAAGAGACAAAGGCAAAAGAGACATAACATCACATGATCATAGCATCATTTGTTACGTTAGCAATTCAAATTCCATGTTCATGGATACAAGGCAGCTATCTATGGACCAGAGCCAGGAGTCCATTCCAAATTTAACTGGGTCAATATAATCAAATACTCCAAAGAAGAGGCAGAATCGAAAATGCTTTCTCAACGTGGGCAAAATGACTCTTCTATTCTAAGCCCTCTAGTGCTGCTGGTGATGAACTCCAAATTCACTAAAAATAGCCATCTCAAGGCTTAAATATTTTGTAGGGAGCAACCGTATCTGACATTCAACTTATGAATTATTCAATGTAATTTGCATTTGGACATGATAGTTTTACTCCAATTTTAAATGCTATTCTCATCGCCCATTACTTTCCGACAGTAACGCTTTCACCCTAGTCAGACGCTTGGCTCCCTTTCCTCATCTCTGAGGCAAGCTTCTCTACAGCCGCATCATTATATACACACCCTTCAAATCTCACTTTGTACCAGTCTGCCTCTGTGAGACCTTTCTGGGTGTTCTCAGCTCACCGTCATCTTTCTCTTTTTGATAAACACATATGTTCAATATTCATTATATGTATGCAAGTGATCCATTTTCATAGTCTGTTAAATCCCTGAAGAAAGGAATCAGTTTTTATATACTTCTAATTTGCACTGCAATGCACACAGTATCCTAAACATAAGGAATACGTAATATTTTTCCAACAAATGTTAATTTTGGTTTGAAAGGTTTAGATCAGTGGTACTCATCCGGAGCAGTGTTGCCTCTTAAGAAACATTCCAGAAATCTTCAGAGGCATTTTGGCTTATACTGAGACCAGGGGTGGGGATGGCACCGTGACACGTGGCAGGCACAGTCCAACAATGTTCAATAATGGAAAGTCCCAGAAGTGAGTATTGGCCCCGTGTTCTCCATGCCTTTCAAACAGTTCACCGGACGTTTATGTAGGTGAAATTTTTGATGTAGTTCCTCTGAGTCCTCTAATGCTGTCTCACATGTAAGCACAAATATGTTCTGCAGTTTTAGGTAAAACCAAATTTTCCAGAAATTTAACCATCAAATAAGTTGAAGAAAGTTTCTATGTTTTGGAACTTAGCAAGAATTACTATTTTGGAAAAAAACATATCATGAACAGAAACACTGCTTATACAATCTGTATTGCAATTAAACCAATTAAACATATACATATTCGTCTATATCTAGAACTGTCATATTCACAATGAATCTACTCAAAAGATGCAAATATCTACTTCCTTGCATTTTCCTCACATACTTGTGCATATGTATTTATGATTTTAAATCCATTATTTTCATAAAACTTACTTTGTTATTTTAGCTTTATATAGCACACATGCCATTATATTTATATTTCAAACAATTGTGTATATAAATAGATGATCACTTCTATGAACTTCCTTCGAGAATACTAAAGAGGACACTGCAAAAAATTTCTTAAAATGTAGGTCTGACATGGTTGAGAATCACGGGTAGGCGTTTTCAAAAATATAAATTCAGTAGATACTAGACAACAAAAATAATATGTTTTGTGCAGTACTGAATTTACAGAAGAAAAAATTATTGAAAATTATATACAGAGTATGTAACGGGCCAATTCTATTTATAAATCTTCATCCTGAAGAAGTATCCAGAACTCGCTTATGACATGTAACTTAACTTGTTTCAGCCTCATTTTGCTTGGTCTTAAATTGAGGATGATGCTACTTAGCTCTCAGGGATACTTTGGGACAGGAGACATCTGTGTACCTAAAACACCGTTGGCTCACAACTGCCATTCAATAAAGCTGTCCTTCATCTCCATCCTGCATCCCGTACCCCCTCCTCCACATGAACTTTTAATGTAACTGTGGGAGTCTGAAAGCAATAAATAAGAAAACTCAAATACAAAGGGGAGAACACCTGCTACATCACACGACAGGTCTCGGTCATCAATGACAAACGTGTAAACCGACCGGTGGAACTATTCTAGGAGTTTGGTATATATGTGTGTGGTGGGCCTGAAAAGTGGTGGGGTTAGGGGTTAGAGGACTTGGACAAAACAGACCTAAGTAGGGGCGCCTGGGTGGCTCAGTTCATTAAATGTCCCACTTCAGCTCAGGTCATGATCTTGCCGTTGGGAGCTCAAGGACCATGTTGGGGGCATTGTGCTGACAGCTCAGAGCCTGGAACCTGCTTTGGATTCTGTGTCTCCCTCTCTCTGAACCTCCCCTGCTCTCTCACATGCTCTCTCTCTCTCAAAAATAAATAAACATTAAAAAAAAATTAGAAAAGAACAGACCTACGTAGTTATTTCAGATTTCCTTGGTATAAAAGTTGATAACTACCATTTTATATGAAAGGATAATTTTCATATCAAGATAGTTTACATGTGAAACAAAGCTTTTTTTGTATCTGTATGTTCTCTGCTTGGGAGGTTTTCCCCTAAACCTATCTAATGTAGGTTACCACCGTTGCTAGTTTGAAGAGAGCCAGATTTGGGACCTGGTCGATCATTCTGTAAGCATTTATGAAGTGCTCACTTGGTGCACAGTGTTCTGCTAGATTCTTAGGATTCAAAGATGAAACTATAGCTTCCTTGGGCTCAGGGCCCATAAAACACTTTGGTAAGTGCTCTAATGAGAGTACGTAGGAAATACTGTGGAAGACTGGCAGAGTAGGAGTAATTCTATACAGTGAGATTAGGGTTGGTTTGCAAAGGAACATTTGGGCTGTCAATGAGTACTGACTGAGCGGGGGTGAAAGGAGAGGAAATGGAAATGCATTGTAGCGAGAAGGACAATGTGTAAGATGCAACAGAAGAAAGAAGGGGCCCAGCACGGTGGGCTGGGAATAGAAGGTGGGGAACAAAGGAGCAGATGAAGATCAAGCTGGAAGAACAGTCGTAGGTGGGAAGGCCTTTGGGTAGAATATTTCGTAGGCATAATGTAGCAAACAGGGAAGTGTGGTTTTAGTAGGCTCTGTTTCTTTTTACAAATTTAAGTCAAGATTCTAAAGAGTGGAATGGCACAGAATATCTGGATTTCTGGCTTTTTTACATATTAAATTTGAAGATCTAGTAATACTAAGTATCATTAGCCCTAGGATGAGTCCATGAAGTTCAGATCTTTGGAATTGGTGTTGGCTCCAGAAGAGGAGGTGTCTTTAAATTTCCTGCCTTATCCCTAATGCCCGTGTGTCAGGAACATAGTACATACTGTATCAGTATTTGGCGGATGAAGGAATGAACACCAGGCCTTCATGCGTTCACTGCAACTGAGACTGGGACCAAGTGGAAAGACATGTTCTTTCTGTCTTTAAAGATCCCCATCTACTTTCAGGGGCGCCTGGATGGCTCAGTGGGTTGAGCGTCTGACTTTGGCTCAGGTCATGATCTCATGGTTCTTGAGTTCAAGCCCCGCATCGGGCTCTGTGCTGACAGCTCAGAGCCTGGAGCCTGCTTCAGATTCTGTGTCTCCCTCTCTCTCTGCCCCTAACCCACTCACATTCTGTCTCTGTCTCTCTCAAAATTAAATAAACATTAAAAAAAAAAAAAAAGATCCCCATCTACTTTCTTTGTTGTTGTTTTTGTTGTTGTTATTGTTTAAATGCCCAGATCGTCATTCGTTCACATTATTTGCCCATGTGGGCCTAAGAGGCACAGCCATGGAGATTTCAGTGAGGGAGTAACACTGGCAGGGAATAGAATCACCACTTCTCTGAGGAATGCCAGGAAATGATAACATTACAAGTGTGGGTAGAAAGAAGAGATCCTGTAACAAACACATCCTGAAAAGGAAGAGTCAGGGGAACTTGGGGAAAGCCACTATGAGGGATGCCACAGAACTGAGCAAAGAGGGAAGAGAAATATCCACCAGAAACAGAAGAGATCCACAGTGCTGACGGTACCAATGCCAAAGAAAGGTCAAAGACGCTAAAAACCAAAAAGTATCCCTTGGGTTTGGCAATTACGAAGTCATTTCAGTAAGCTGGTTGGGCAGAACAGAAACTGTCAAAAATGTACTTCAGTCCGTTTTCAAAATTATCAAATAGAAGCATTGTATGAGAAAAGATCATATGCAAGAAAACTGAAACAATTCACGTTAACTATTTTACTATTACACACTTTTCTTCTTATTGTTCGAAAATAAACACTAGTACGTATTGATGTGATTTGTAAGTTCTGTAGAAGTATTAAAAAGGAGTTTTTAACCACACAGAAATACCTGGATTATACATGTTAAGAATTTATTAAGGAACGATTAAAATTAAACTTGGCTTTATCTTAGATCCTGAAACAAAAATCACTGTCCTGCAAATAAGAGAAGTACATCATGACTTTCTTCATGAAGATTTTCTACTGAATTTGATGCCATTAAAAAAAAATCAATCTTTATAATCTTTATAACAATTTCTGGATTTGCAGTTAGACAGCTGGCAATTAATTCTTACATGCTCATACATGCTCACCACGTAAATGTGGTGCACGCATTTACCACAGTGCTTTAAAAATCTACATAGTTTTGCATTCCATGAAGGTTAAATGAAATGGACATCTAAAAAAGTACTGTTGTGTGTGTGTGTGTGTGTGTGTGTGTGTGTATAAAACAGCAGAATCTAACATATGCTACTAATTGTTTCACAGTAAACTTGTAAGATTTTTTTCACAAGTGGTGTCTTATGACAATATAATTCTATTGTTCACCCAATATTCCACCCAATTATTCCACCATCAATTTTTATGGTCATACTCGACAGCTGTTTAGCTGTGTATGTAGCTGAAAAATACCAATACCATCATTATTTACCAAGGCTTAGTTTTCTCTCTTGAAACCGTAAATCCCCTTGCTAAAGGATATGGTTACAAAAATAGCATTTTTTTTAAAACTTAAGTCATATTCAAGATCAGGTAAAATAGACCAAGTGAAGATCCACCTGTAAAGTATTCCCATGCCTCATTACTGTGTGTAATCTTCAAAACAGAAAAAATGAAAGCAAAAATCACTTCCACTTGATTCTACATTTCCTTTAAATGTTTGAGAATATGGAGCACGATTGGAAAAAGACTAATGCATTAAATCCAGTTGTCTTCCCTAATAAGTTGAAGTTTTTCTTTTTTCTGATAAAACGATATTTGCAGACGGAGTTAATTGCGGAAGTCCATTGGTTTATATACTATAGCATCGCTCAAAACATCAAGTTAGAGAGAAAACAATGACAAAAGATGTTTCTAGGCCGCAGCCAAATGAAAGGGGAATGAAAAAACCAAGCAACATTTGACACATGAAAGTGAAATTACAAAACGTAATCTTCCTTAAACGCCGAAATCTACACATGCCCAGGTGACTGTTCTGGAGACACGGTAATCCTTATAATACACTCTCAGGTATTAATTTCCAACATGCACAACTGCTCACATCAGTATTTAAAGGATTTACTAAACCTATTTTATGAGCCAATCAAACATCACTTTCTCACGGCAACATGATACAGAGCACACAGCGCTAAGTGGTTTATAATGATCACTCCCTTTCTCTAACATACCCTTGGGGACCCATGGAGGATTTATGTCCTTTTATGTTTAACAAACAAGTCTGGTATTGTAGACAAAATTTTCGTTCTCATGTGGGAATTCAAAAACTGTGAGGGCATGAGGACTGCTTTCCAACTTGCAAGAATTGTAAGGAATAAACCGAAGAAATAAATTCCCTGGTAAACAGAATTGTCAGACACCCTGCTTCCTTCAACAAAAATAAACCAATCCTGCAAAATAGGCTGCTCCTCATTCAAACTCACTAAAACCCCATCAATTAAACCTACATCATGAATTACCGAATCCGATGGTAGTATGAGACCCTGCCAACAAATACATGCGGACCTTAAAAGACCCAGCTCTGCAAGTGTCACCTGGAGCCCAAGTTTGTTGGCAAAGGTAATAAAATCAGTAAGATGCCAATTATTCCACAGTGCTTACTGGATTCTACGTCAGCTTAGCAGAATACTACTCATTCGCACAAGTTTCAGATCCCTACTCGGACACCAAAATGTCTACATACACTTTAACATACTGAAAAGAATTTTAAAATAATAATTAAATTTTATCAATTGCTTTTTATTCACAAACTCATTTGACCCTCACAAAAAAAAAAAATCACAAAAAGTTGATACTGCTACTGTGTCCATTTCCTAGATAATAAAATACAGGGCACCTAAGCTCCTAGTCAAGGCCACATAGACTAAATACAGAGGCAAGGCTTCCTTCCACTTCGGCAGAACTCTAGAACCCACGGCTAACTCCAGAACCCTTAAGTTCTAAGCCACTCTATGTACTGTATTTGAAATATGCATCCATAATTATATTTGCTTTATTTTGAGGCCTCACTGAAGAGAATTTGTGTCTTTGTTCAAATTGGCTAAATGGTGTTATTCAATGGCTAGAGAAACATTCAGGGCCATTCAAATAAAACTGATGAGTTAACTTGTTCATGTGGGCACATACATTTTCCAAGTATTTGTTTGAATCAATTTGGTAATACAGCAGTCCCCCTCATCTGCAGGGGATATGTTCCAAGATCATCAGTGGGTGCCTGAAACCTCAAACGGTATCAAACTCCATATTTACTGTTTATTCCTACATATACATACCACCAATGACAAAGCTTAATTTATAACTTAGGCATGGTAAGAGATTTAAAACCACAGCTAATAGTAAAATAGAATAATTATGTCAATATATCATAATAAAAGTTATGTGAATGTGGTCCCTCTCTCTCTCTCTCTCTCTCTCTCTCTCTGTCTCTGTCTCTCAAAATATCTTATTGCACGGTACTCACCTGTTTTCCTCTCGTGATGATGTGAGATGATAAAATGCCTACGTGATGAGCCGAAGTAAGGTAAATGACATAGAGACTATGAAGCTGTGTTAAGTACTATTGACCTTCTGATGATACAGCACAAAGAGGATCATCTGCGACCAGACCTCAAATGACCACAAGTAACTGAAACAGTGGATGAGGAAGGTACTAGTGTATTTATTTTTAGCTACTCTAAATTCTCTATGGATAGTTTTTTTTTTAATTTTTTTTAATGTTTTATTTATTTTTGAGACAGAGAGACACAGAGCATGAACGGGGGACGGGCCGAGAGAAAGAGGGAAACACAGAATCAGAAGCAGGCTCCAGGCTCTGAGCCGTCAGCACAGAGCCCGACGTGGGGCTCGAACTCACGGACCGCGAGATCGTGACCTGAGCTGAAGTTGGACGCTTAACTGACTGAGCCACCCAGGCGCCCCTCTGTATGGATAGTTTTAAACCTACCTAGAAAATGTGTAAGTCAAACCACCGAGCATGCTTCAGAGGGCTGAGAACACATGATGAAGTAATTTTCAGGAAAATATGATAGTTCTACCTGTGAGAAATGGTTATGTTGTACATGGTGGGCTAGTTTATGGAAGGCAATTAATAGATTCAATTTATCTTCTTACTAAATAAAAACACTACAAATCTGGAACTCATGAATCCAACCTATAAAGGTAGAAAAATTAAGCGAATCAAAGTATAAGGTGAAAACTAATGGAAATGGAAAGTATAAGAGATGTATTTGAAGCCAAAATTAGAATTTATAATTAAAACCAAAAGCTGGGTCTCAGAAAGGAGAGATAGGCAGATACAGGGAATGAGGGAGGGAAAGGGGGAGAGGACAAGGTGGGAGAGAAGGAGATAGAGAGTATGACCAAGAATTTACATAATTAGGAGTGAGGAAGATAGTAACAATCACAGAGAAAAATGTATTTAAGGGGACTGGGTGGCTCAGTCAGTTGAGTGTCCGACTCTTGATTTCAGCTCAGGTCATGATCTCATAGTTCGTGAGTTCGAGCCCTACATCAAGCTCCATACTGATAGCACTGAGCCTGCTTGGGGTTCTGTTTCTCCCCCTCTCTCTCTCTGCCCCTCTTACACTCACATGTTCTCTCTCTCTCTCTTTCTCTCTCTCTCAAAATAAATAAACTTAAAAAAAGTATTCAAAGTTTGTAAGTATGTTTTGTATAACTTTATGCCAATGAAATCTGAAAAGCTAAATGAAATTGACGACTTCCCAGGAAAATGTAAATTATCAAAGTTGACTGAAAAAGCAGAAAAAGTAAACTAATAACTCTAGAAGAAACTGAAAATCCATATCAAATATTTGACAATATCTACCTACATTAATAATAAGATAAACTAGCCTAAATATTGTGGATATAGTTTATAATATTATATATATTACAGTTGCTAAGAGATTAGATTTTTTTTTGAGAGAGAGGCATAGAAAGAGAGAGCAAGTGGGAATCTTAAGCAGGCCCCATGCTCAGTGCAGAGCCTGATGAAGGGCTTGATCTCACGACCCTGCAATCATGATCTGAGATGAAATCAAGAGTCAGATGCTTAACTGAGCCACGCAGGTGCTCTGAGATTAGATCTTAAATGTTCTTATCGCACAAAAGAAATGGAAGTATGTGTCTTGATGAAGATGTTAGCTAACTCTCTGGTGGTAAGCACACTGAGATATAGAAGTGTATCAAATCAACCCACTGCACACCTTAAACTTACACAATGTTATATGCCAATTATATCTCAATAACGTTGGAAAAAGTAAATAAAAATTAAAATCTCCAATAAATGGGAAAAAAACCTTATATCAAGGTTCTTATAAATGGCAAATCAAACAGTTAAAATCAGGATCAATTTTACTTATAAAGAGGGAAATACAAAAATACCAAACAAAATTTCATCAAATATCACCCACCAGTGGATTAAAAGATAAAGTAATTCATGAGAGAATATGGGTGTAGTTTATGAACATAAAGGCAAAGGTAAAAATGAAGTTTTAGTATTATTAACAGGAAAAAAACTATAGGATCATATTAGTAAATACTGAAACAACATGATAAAATCAACTACAAATAAAATGTGACTAGCACTACACTTTCAAATCATGGTAAAAGGTTATTTAATGGAAACCAACTGCAAGTTTTACACCAAGTAAAATTAAAACCGTTCTCATTAAAGTTATAATCACGACAGGGTTAGCCATTCTTACCACTACAATTTTTTTGGGGGAGGAGGGGGAGCTCTAGTTATTTTAGAGAAAATAAAATATATGTTGTAATAAAAAGCGAAGAGAAAAACGATCCTTAACTGATAATAGATTCCCTTGAGAATAGACTACAATAGGGTCGGCACTGATACTGGAAGAAGTTGGAAATAAGTAGGTATGGGATAGGGTGGTTTAGAGCATGGTAGGGGAGGTAGAGGTTAAGAATGGTTACATGTTGTATATATTTAAACTTTTTTTTAATGTTTATTTTTGAGAGAGAGAGACAGAGACAGAGACAGAACGCAAGTGGGGGAGGGGCAGAGAGAAAGGGAGACACAGAATCGCAGGTTCCAGGGTCTGAGCTGTCAGCACAGAGCCCGACTCAGAGCTTGGACCCATGAACCACGAAGTCATGACCTGAGCCAAAGTCAGCTGCCCGACTGAGTGAGCCACCCAATGCCCCAATGCTGTATTTAAGGTACATCTCATATTAGTTGGTGTAGGATATGAGAAAAACAGGTGTCCAAGATCATTCCAAAGCTTTTGGCTTTTAAAAACCATTCAGGACTAGAGGAGAATTTAGTAAAGTGACTAAATATAGGATCAATATGCAAATATCAGTAGTCTTTTTTTTTTTAATTTTTTTTTCAACGTTTTTATTTATTTTTGGGACAGAGAGAGACAGAGCATGAACGGGGGAGGGGCAGAGAGAGAGGGAGACACAGAATTGGAAACAGGCTCCAGGCTCCAAGCCATCAGCCCAGAGCCTGACACGGGGCTCGAACTCATGGACCGTGAGATCGTGACCTGGCTGAAGCCGGACGCTTAACCGACTGCGCCACCCAGGTGCCCCAGTAGTCTTTTTTTTTAAACAACAAATGCCAGAAACTGCATAGGGGAAATGTCTTTCACGGTAGCACTATAAAAGTGCATAATAATCAGTTTAATAATAAATTATAAACACTGCATGAGTAAATTCACATAATATTACTAAATGACCAAAAAAAAAAAAAAAAAAAAACCATGACTTCACTATTATTTTTAAGAAACAAGACTTCAGTATTATTTGTATAAAACAAAATCACCACAATAAAGCAAACATTTTGTAGTACATGCTCTGTACCAGGCACTTTATCAACTCATTCAATCTTCCAACATAGCCCTATCTATAGCTATAATTATTATAACCATATTATAAATGGGGAAACTGAGGTACAAAGAAGTCATGCAACAAGGCAAAGTCATTACAGCTAAAAGTAACGGAATTGCAAGAGGAATCTTGCTCCAGACTTCAGAGTCTGTAGTCTTAACCATTAGACCATACTGCCCCTAGTTAAACAACACAACAGAGACTTACCATCCAGCTAAATGTCAGTATTCATAATCCACTATTGAGACCTCTGACTTAAACTCTCCAGATCCTCTTCCTTAAAAATGTGGAAACTATTCATTAACTATTAAGATTGTTGTGAGGATCAAATGAGGGAATGCATATAAAATCTTTATGATAGTGCCTAACAAATACGATGCTCAAAAAGTGGCCACTTTGTGTGTGTGTGTGTGTGTGTGTGTGTGTGTGTGTGTGTGTGTGTGGTGTGTGTTAAATAACTGCTATCACTGCAGCCATATATATGCAAATCATGGAAGAGTCTACCCCGTGGAAGAACAGACCCCAGAGCTCCTGATACACTGCTAAGTGGCATGGATCCCTACTTTGGCTCATAGCAGTCCCCAGAGCCAGCTCCCTTGGCCATTCTTCCGTGTGGAAGTAACTGTCCAGACTCTAACCTGACAAAACAATATAAGCACATATGGTTGCTACTATTATTAACAGTTTCTCTTTACATTGTAGTAGAAGACAGATTCATCAATAGATTGTGAAGATATCAAACACTTAATTTCTGTGCCAGTATTCTCTACTCTTACAAAATGAGTGCAAAAGCAGTATCAATGTTACAACTGTGGTGGGCATTAAACAACTTAATATGTTGCAAGCACTCACCTGTTTGCTCAGAATTTTTTTTTTTTGAAGACTGATTAGCCATTGAAATATGTGGTTACTTATTCTCAATTATTACCTGTATGTATGTATGCATTTTTTACAGAAACATCACCTCGTATCATAGTACTATTACTGAAATAATGCAGAGATTTAGGTGGCTAAATCGATGTCAATTCAGAGTCTGCTGCCCAAGTAAGATTCATGTTCGTCTCTAAAGAACACTTCTCATACTCTTTATTACTATCTTGCGATAAATTTTACCAAAAAAGATCTCATTAACATTTAGGCCTGCCTACTGTGATGCTCTGTGGTGTGTGGCTGTTTATTACACACATACTGAGTGATTCACTATTAAATTATTAATAATTCAATAACAGTTCTTATGAATGATCCACAATTTACCTTTATTATGTGTCAACAACTGAACCACTGTAGTACTGAAAGGTTTTAGAGAAACTAAATTACAAAATGGAGTTAATATTCATTCTATTTAGACTAAAGCAAACATTTTCTCTGATGGATTATCATCTTGTCATTTCCCCTTCTACTTTCAATGAATAGGGTAAGAGTAAAGGGAGAGAGTACCAGTAGAGGTAGGTAGGAATAGGAAAAAAAAAAAAAAAAGGAGGACTTCTTGAAAACATCCCAACTACTGAGCTTAGTATATCCTGCAATATTGAAATGGGAATGCACATATAAAGAGTTACTTAAGGGGTATCAAACTTTAAGATAAGAAGGAAGGGCTAAGAATATACTCTCTCATCTACCTAACACCTAGACACTTTCAAGCATCATTTCCACAAGGAACCACCACCAAAAGGCACCCTACAGGTGGCTCCTTTTACAATTTCATTGCTTCAACATATTTATAAAAGGCCATTTCACCATTAATCAAGACATCTTTAAAGGATTTTGCTATAGGATTGGTTCTTTTAGGTTTTTATCTGTGCCGTATCATCGCTATGCTTGCAAATACCAAGGTACTCTAGATATGGATTGATCTAAGCCTAAGAGAAATATTTAAGGAGTGTGATAATAAAATCTGGACAGGATTCATGTAATGCTTGTCAAAGCATTATCATGACTTCAGGCCTGGTTTTAAAAGAAAATACTTAAATGGCTGATCAGCAGCATAAGGCATTTAGGCTCATATGTTTAGATATATAAGCTTACTTTTTGGTGATGATGTCTCTGAAAATGATAAAATGAGTTTGTTTTAGAATATACTAAAGGGAAATGAAAATATCTGTCCTTTTAGGGTACTAGAGAATTTCAGGTACAGTTCTTGAATAGCAGTGTTAAAAAAACTTCTAAATATTTACTTTGAACATTGATACTTGAATATATATTTGAATATTTATGATGAGATGATTTATAGTCAATGCATCTGAAAAAAATATTCTCAGAGTTTAAAAGAAATTTTAGGCATTCCAGCAAAATTCATTATTCAACATCTGACATCTAAGAACAGATCCATAGACTTATACTTTAATAAAGACAAACAGAAGAGCAGAACATTTCAATCCTGATTGATGGACTGATTATTTTAGGAAATAGGTGTTCAAATAAAATGGTTCTAGCCTTCAGGTTCCTCTTTGGCAAAGTAAAGGAATGAACCAGTTAGTAAAAAAGGTCATTTCAAAAAACTCATAGCTTCCCCCCCACCACCACTGCTTAAGAAACCAATCACATTTCCTTTTGTATGTGTAGTATGTCAAAAAATATGCAATTAATACATAGAACATATTAGGAGAACATTATCCACTACAACATTTTCCAGAAAATTTTATTTTTTCTAAAGTCTATACAGAACTGTTATCATCAAATATCGTAACTGTCTACAGGCAATATCCATGGAAACCAGCTTCTAAATACCAGTGTATTACGAAATGAGGGGAAAAAAAACCACTTACTAATAGGAGTGTTGAAAGGCCAACAAATGCACCGAGTCCTGTATTGTGAAAGGTCTACCCTCTGACCATGGGAAGCTTTAATCCCATCAAGGAAAGTGACTGCTTCCAATAGAAATGTTATAATACCTTTTCCTAATATGTCACTTTTACAAAACTCTTTCAAAGTGCCAACTGGCAAACGAGGAGGGCCTACAGTTATCATAGACTAGAATTGCTGCCCCACGGGGCGAATCCTTTTTTTGTTTGTTTGTTTACTGTGCACCACAAATCACACCTTAAAAGGTCAGCCTTTAGAACATGAAAGCACATTTCAGAATTCATTGGACACAGGCTCCATCTGACTCTTCTGATAAAAAAAAATATATCCCTTTCCCTTATCAGCTATAATAGCAATCAGAGTGGTGCCAAGAAGTAATAATAGAATGGAACCTGGCATAAAGAGGATGCTTAATAAATGGAATATATTTTTATTATCTAATGTAATTTCTATTAGATTTCTAGACTTTCTAGTGTTTCCATTCACCTGTGCTAAGTGACAACAATGTTCCAAACAACTATACTGCTGTTTTGTTTCCTTTTTTTAACCTGTTCTTCAGTGATCACTATATACACTATATGTATGTATGTGTGTGTATATATATATTTATATATATGGGGTTATGTACACACATATACACACACACACACACACACATATATATATACACATACATGTGTATGTGTCTAGGGTATAGATATTTACAGTAAAGTTAGAAAAGGTAAAATTCTATTTATATCACTTTCATTTTTATATTATCCCCAAGCAAGTATGTATTTACTTTAAGGATGTTCATTATCAATACCTGCAATTCATCTCTTAGAATACTTTAAAAACATAAAAATATATGTAGACTCCAGAGACAGGATTAGGTAAAGCTGGTATAAACATGTTTTGTAGAAAATTCACTTAGCAATTTTGAAGCAATCAATCTTCACTAGAGAAACAAGATTCTGTGGAGCCTAAAATAAACTATTTAATAAAAAATTAGTGACAGATAGACATTAATTACATTTTCTGAGACTCCAAATCTTGACAAAAGAAAAATAATTTAACCTCTTTTATGGGAAATTTAGGATTTCAGAAATCAGAGAAACAAGTCATTCTATTCATGCTACACATTAAAAATATGAAAATGTTTGACTTTTGCGTTTTTCTAGGATCATCACTTTCACTTGCAGTGACGAAGGATTTATGTGATATATAGAAAATTCTGTTTTCCACAGAACCTGACTATAGACTGAGGTAAAAAAAGAAAAAAAAAAAAACCTCAAAAGAAGAAGAAGAAAAAAAGACAGTCCTTTCTCCAGAAACAAAACAAAACAAGATCTTCATATGAAAGGAAACATTTCAGATTGTTAGGTGATTTGATCACTGTAATAAGTCCTGCTAAGGCGATTACTTCATATTTTGCGGCATGAAAAGGGAAATAAGAAATACTAGGCTTAGTGCCCACTTGGCTAAATCCACCTTCCTGGGCAATATCCCTAGGCAGGGTTTTTTTGGACTTAGGTTTGTTTTATTTTCCTCTTCTCACTTTTAACATTTTTCCTTGTGCTCTGTATTTATTTCTACCCTTATCCTGTTAAAATTACTCCTTCAAGGTGCTTTAATATCCAGGATTCCTACCATAGCTTTTAATAGGTTCCGTTGCTACCAGAAAATTCAGCAGTTTTTAACAGTTTCAAATGTATCACTCACTTCATTTCCTCTTTTGCTCCAGATGTTTTCTCTTAGAGTTCTCATTCGTTGACAGAAGAGGTAGGACAGCTTTCCTCTCTCTCTCTCTCTCTCTCTCTCTCTCTCTTTTTTTTTTAGAATTAGCTCATCACTTCTATCCATATATTCATATATTTTTATCTACCTATTTGTTTCACTGAGCTTAAATTTCCCTCACTGAAAATGCCAGGAATCAATCATACATTTCAATTCTTAATTTTATTAATTTTATGGACAAACAAAAAATAGTAACAACAAAGTACAAGTGCCAAATCATTTGGCAGAGTGAGAAATCTCCCATTTAATATCATTTCAGTACTTTAATAGACGCAGATCGAAATTAAACCTTATTAGTTCAGAAATTTCTCAGAGAAGCTGTGTTCATGATCACACATATGGGCAAATTTGAGGTCCCAATTTGTGTACTTATAGCAATGCATGTATTCTGGCTTCACATTACAAAGTGCTTGTATTTTCATTTAAACGAGTTTAAAAAGTGAAAATACACATTTACGTGTCTTTAAAATATTGTACAACGTAGGACAATTCTAAAAATAAACTTAGACTATAAGCACTTTGAAGGCAGTGCGTATTTTTTTTAAGTCATTGTGTCCCCAGACTCTACTCCATGACACTATGAATGGACACTGTCCCTTTCCATGTAGTTGATATGAGAATGCAAGTACCTCAAAGTATAAAAGAAAATAAAAGAGAAAGCAATGTGCCTCTTCTCCCTGCCCCCACACCACACTCCAGGGAAACACAGACAACTTTCCATTTGACTTGTAGACCTTTGGGCAACTGAGTAATTGTGGGCTACTTAGGGCTTTAGTCATTTGTGAACCTCAACCTGGGCGAGACAGCTATTTCACCAGATGGCAAATGTGATCACAGTTTTCAGTACAGCAACTCCAGCAATAATATTCCTGTCATAGGTCAAGAACGTACTTTATATCACCAAGTTATGACTAATGGGTTCCAAGCACATACGGCAGGACATTTCATTGGATATACTTAGACATTGCCTAATGGCAACTTTTAAAATATTGAGCATGGGATCCCTTTGCTTGAAACGGCTCAATATTCCAAAAGCTGATTGATTACATCTCTTACTACCAACAGTATTGCCTCCATCACTTCGCTGGCACATTTTCACTAATCCTTCAGACCTCAGTTATGTATGACCTCTTCAGAGAAGCTTTCTGGGAAGCCTACAATATTTTCACAGCATGGTCCATACCACCACACCCATTACCACTTTGAATTATATTTCTTGCGTGCTTGCCCCCTTGTCAATGCTTTCTGAAAGCCAGGGCCCATCTAACAATCTCTCTATTCCAAATATTTAGCACAGTATTTGGTCCATACATAGGAGAGACTGAATGGCTAGTGAGGGATGGATGGATGGATGGATGGATGGATGGATGGATGATGGAGTTTGCAGATACATAATATACTAACATACATATTTATATACAAATATATTCAGACACACTAGGCTACCAAATAGTCACAATTACACATGTGATGCTGAAATATTCCTATATAACTCATACTTACACTCTTGCATATTTTTTTTCCTTATTTCTCTAATTCTGGCTATTCACAAATAAGAATGACTAGTTTTCTCAAAAATAATTTTAAGTGGCTTTTAAAAAACCAGGATACTAGAGTTTATCTGGGGCAGAAATTAGACACTATGTTTATGAAGTTCATTACACTGTTAATCATCCTTCATTATCTCACATGCTAGCCATTACATGGGGGACATTTTGATCTGCTGTATATACCCCTGGTACACTAGCATGATAGTGGTTATGCAACTTGCTGTGTTTTAACTCTATGGTTTAAGTATCTTACTGTTCCTTTTTAAAATACGTCTCCAACAAGGGTCATTTTCAGAGCTCACAGGGAGGTCAGCTAATTGAGGATACATACACCTCATCCTCACTAGTCGTTACTGTACTAAATACAGGACTGGGAAAGTAGTATGAATTACATATTCTCAAGTAAACTCAAACCTTATTTTTATCATCAAGTAGTATCTTTGACTTAACAGTATACCATTTTCAAGGAAGTAACAAGCATGACCGAAGAGGAGTTTTTCCCTCTAACTCCCCACCTGCTTTCTTGAAGAGGAGATGAATGAAATTATGAAGGGGTCTATAACCCATCTCCTTTCTCACACACAGCCCATCCCGTAAATTGTTGGCTGGAATATTTTTGTCTATTTCAAAATATTTTTGTCTATTTCCTCTCTTCCCACTGAAATCTCATTATTTCAGACCCCCATTAGCAAATCCTGATTATTCCAATAGCCTTCCCTAAAGCCTCTCTGACCCATACTCTTCCTCCTCCTTCCCCATACCATTTACCCACCCAGGGTGAGGCTTATCTACCTTAAAAGCAGGCCTTATTTTGTCAGTCCACTTTCATAAAACATACACGGGCACACAAGCTACATATACCACATAAACCACCACCAATGGCTATCTGTTTTCTTCTCTGTCAAACTAGAATCCTGAACATTATATTTTTCATTTAAAAGCAACACATTTAGTCCTGGATTATAGGCTGGCATTTTGAGAGTGTGGCTCCTTTGAGACTGTCATTGAGAAACGGATCTTTGTTCAACGTGATCAATGTTCAGATCAGATTTTGTCATTTCAGCAACAGGCTACTTTCTAGTGGTGAGTTCAGGAAGGTAAAGAGCAACTTTTGGTGGCTCTTGTCAGTTACCCTGCTGACCTCTACCAGGCTGTTCATTTCTGTTCAGGCTTCTACACTTAGCACATACATTCTATTCTTCGCAATTTAACATTTAATCTCACGCTACCTTGTGTCTTTCAAGCATAGGTGTCTCTGGCTAGTTTAGGTGTTCCCTGAAGGCAAGGATTATGTTATCGCTCCCGCTCTGTCACTCAGGCCTCCTTATTCTTGGTGGGAATTCAATAAGTATGTCTTAAATCTCTGGCTATAGGACAGTAAACTCACATCACCTCACCGCAGCACAGTAACCCAGAGCATAATTAAACTTGAACTTTGCACCAATTGTAAAAGACTGATGACCATAAATCCCTGTTATTAGCAAACAGTTCTGGGGTGGAATTATGTGTTGTAAACCAGTAACTACTTTATTATCCAAATCATCAAATAGGAAATAAACTGTCCGTGTGATCATGACTGCATTACTTACCAGTTTGCATTCTTCTACAAGGTGTGATTTTTATTTAGTTTTTTGACGAACAGGTAAGGCAGATAATGTTTTTCTTGTCTAGTAAATAATACAACAGCTAACAGAGACAGTGATAATTCTCTTCTCATATAATAGTGTACCTTGGATCAAAGGCATGACTACTATCTCTACTATTTGCTAGCTCTGCGTATTTGGACAATTTTTATATCTTCTCTCAGCCCACACCCTCCTTCGCAAAACAGGGATTGCACGTACCGTAAACAGGAGTGAAGAAAGATTAGAGGTCACGTGGACAACTAATTTAGTTCAGGGCTTGGCAAACAGTAGGTGCTCAATAAACAGTAGCATTTTTTCCATGGCACCTATCTGCTCGGCTTCTCTAGCTGGCTCAGTAAATGAATGCATAAGGAAAGGACCGCGGTCTGCAGACAACCTTCTGGTCATCTTCTTCCTTCCCTTCTTTTCTCTCTTCCTTCCTTCCTCCCTTCCTCTCTTCTTTCTTTCTTCCCTCATTGTTTTCTTGCCTTTCTTTGCTCACTACACGGGAAACCTTGAATAGATCTTTGAACCTTCCCTTTTCTCTTCTCAGAAATCCCTCATATTAAAGTTCTTCAGACGTATAAACAAGTATCTGAATTTTGGTAAGCTCAGTAGAGGAGTGTCATCATTTGCAGAATGATGTCCAACTATTATAACCACTTATTTGGAAGTTCCTAATCTAGACAAATAGTAAGTAAACTGTGATTAGAGAGATTTTTTTTCCCCTCAAAATACCCTAGGATAACATACAGTGCAGGCCTCATTTCCACGGAGATTAACCTCAATGCCTCAGCAAAAACAGTGCCTACCACAATCCCATGAAATAATTTTAGAAGCAATAAATTATGACCGGTTCCATTTACACAAATATTTTGATATCATGAACTAGCTTGCTTATTCAAACTGACAGACTGAGATGGAGAGCTACAGATAGAAAGGTCAAGAAGTAGATGATGTTTTTGAAGTTAGTGTGTGGGGTTTCTGGTGAGAAAGGGGTAGGGGGGTTAAATCAGCTGCCATATGGGGAAACCATCTGTGTGTCTCAGTAGACAGGGAGCAAAGTGTACTTGGGATTTGACAATTTATTCAAACATTTTTCAAGTGCTTCAAACAGCTGTGGGGAATAATTTTTTGGGGGAAGAAAAATCTTTGGGCAATGAAGTTTTAAAAGTATTGTGTATAATGGGTAAGTCCTTTACTATATAACTATTAGTAGCATAGTGAATCAAAAATTTCTTGGTTCCCTTTTATTTAGGAATTCTTTGCGATCTTGAGTTATCCAGCTAAAAGTTAAAAATGATAAAAGAAACAACCGAGCACTTAATAGACTTCTAAGCAGTGAACTTTTTTTCTTTTTTTCATATTAAATTTAATTTAGAGGAAAAAAGATTTTTTTTCTTTTAATGTTTATTTATTTTTGAGAGAGAGAGAGAGAGACACACACACAGCATGCGTGGGGGAGGGGCAGAGAGAGAGGGAGACACAGAATCTGAAGCAGGCTCCAGGCTCTGAGCTGTCAGCATAGAGCCCGGTGCGGGGCTCAAACTCAGGGACAGTGAGATCATGACCTAAGCTGAAGTCGGAAGCCCAACCTACTGAGCCACCCAGGCGCCTCTAGAGGAAGAAGATTCTTAAAGCTCAAAAATGGGAAGGAATGGAGCTGGGTAACACACAGGTAATCTGTTGACATTATTCAGAAGAGGGTGGGATGACAAGAGAATGGAGGGGACTAATGTGAAACAGTGGCATTTCCAGAAGATTGTTTTTTCTTCTTTTTCTTTCTTTTTGTAGAGTCGGGGAGGGGAAAAGGGAGAGAATCTCAAGCAGGATCCACAATTAGTGCGGAGCCCGACGTGGGCCTCATTCCCATGACCCTGGGAACATGACTTGGGCCAAAATCAAGAGTTGGACACTCAACCAACTGAGCCACCCAGGCACCCTGAAAATTGTTTTTTGTAAAGTGATTACAATATGGACTTTATCAGAACTTTAAGAATTTACCATAAAACCAATATCAAATTAAAAAATGAATTTTAGTTCAAAGGATCATGTATAAATGAACAGTCTGAAAACTCTGAAGTGATTCTTTTCCATTGAAAAACAGAAAAGTTATAATATTATCCTAAGTGAATATTTTCAAAAGAACTTTTTTAGAACTATTCTTGTTGGGATCAAGGCAAAATAAATGTTAGTGCCCCTGTATATTTGTGAATATTCTAGGGAGACAAATCTTTCAGTATTGTAAGTGACTTCAACCTTCATCTGGAACCCAATCTCTCATTTTGGTTATAATTTAATAATATAATTATTAAGCAGGCTAATAAATAAGTTAACCAAGGCTAATAGCCAGTGGCCAATGTCAGAGCTGAATCTGAAACATGTAGGCATTCCAAGCTAGTGTTCTTCCTAGTAGATTAAAATCTCTCACATAAATAAGTTGCCAATTCATCCTACAGATAGAAGTAAGTGATCAGTATACTACATGGAGCAAAGCACAATTGGAATTCCTCATTTCCCAAACTGGTAGTCCTACCACTGTATGTACTGAAAAATGCATTCAGGATATCACTTTGATGGAATGAAGACAACTTTCCTTTCCTGTGGTCTCCTCTAGGATATTAATAATGGAATAGAAACATACACCTCTACATGTACCAGTAACCTGAACATATCTATTGACAGAAATTAAAGAAGGTATAACTTACTCTGGGCAAGAGCATATTTGCATACCTACATCTCACCAGATCACCTGCTATCCTAGTCCTCTGAATGGGTGGTCACAAAGGCAAAGTTAACTCCACAGGGGCAGGAACCTCAGTCTCCTCCTTCTTCCTTTCTCACCTTTGAATGAATGTCTGTGACTACACAGAGGTCTTGCCATTTGTTCTTAAGCCGGGAGCCAAGCATCTGTTATGACCAATACTGCATCATTCTACTAAGACTCATGATTATGCTACCTCATCTGCAGCAAACACAGAATAGGATATTATATTTGTACCATTCCTTCTACTGAAAACAGAGATACAAGTATGACCAACATTGCCAAGGAAGCTGGGGAGGTGTTCTTTAACTTTTATTCTGTACCTTCACGTGTGAATCAGATACAACAAAATCTTTTAAGCTTAACTTGGACAAGTTTTGTTAACTATGTTAATCTCACTTTTGTTAATTCCATAGCAAAACAATAATCTTTTTGTAAAATTTAGATGTTTTGGAGTCACTCTGGGGAAAAAAAAAAAACTTCAGAGGGAAATCAAATAATAATTACAAACAATTTCATCAAATAATTAAAAATAAATCTCAAATCAGTACCTGCCTGTATTATAAAATCCAGAGGAGACAGCCTATTTAAAGATTGGCTTCTTCAGAAGGTAGGCTGTTCCACAAAGAAAGCTGAGATCTGAACACATTCTAGTTCTCCAAGAGTCAGGGCCAGATGAATAGGAGAAAGTGTGTGACTCGAAAGTCCATTCAGCAAAATAATGTTAATAACTTAATACTGGAGAAACAACTGCATAAAGCATGGAAGTGCTGAGAAAAGAAAGGCCAGTGCAGAATTACAACAGTATATTGAAGATCTGCACATCTAGAGGTCCTTTATTCATGACTGGTGCTCTATGGTTCTTGCTTAGTTTTTCTCTTGGGTAAAATTGCATACATAGGTGACTGACTAGCTGGCTAGGAGTATGGGTGTTCCATTGGTCCCAGAAGTAGTCCATATGGATGTCCCTGTACCAGATGGATAATTCCAACAAGTGGTCTCATCATTATCCCAGTGGCAGCAAGATTGCAACTGAAAGCAAAGACACGGCACAAAGAATGGCATTTCAATCTTCCCAAATCTTCAGAGTGTGAAACTGTAAGACTCATTCTAAATCAATGCAAGAAAGCAGTATCTGGGCAATGATCCAGCAGAGAAGGTGGAAAAGGAGGGCAAAGAACAGAGGGAGGTTTTGGGGAGTGGAAGAGGAGAGGGTAAGATGCCGAGGGAAAAAAGGTAAAGGGCCAGTGAGAGACAGACCCTGGGTGAGCCAGACACGAGTTTGGGAGTTGCAGGATACATTCTTTCTCTACTTGAAATGTTGATTTTGAACATTTCAAAACATAAAACCAAAACATCTCATTAGCCAAGGGCAGAGTCCCTTGATCTCAGACTTGGTCACATCCCCACCCTTCATTTTAAGCCCTCTTGGGAATGATTTTTTTTTTAAGTTACAAAAGTAATTGCTACAGAGGTCAAAGGATAACCAAACTATAAATTATGGCATCGAACTAACTACACTCAAAAGAGTTGCTGGAAAGGGCACTGGCAAATCTTCACTCTAAAGACAATTTTACTCTGGGGCCAGAGATGCAGGTAGGAAAAACAGTTAAGTGGAAGATTGAAAGCTGCACTTCAACTCTTTGTGGCTTTTCACACTGATAATGGAGATTGTTATTTTTGTACCACCAGCTCCTCTTCGTCTTTCCGGTGGAAAAAAATAAACCATTTTGTTTTCAGGGACCATTTCTCCACCAATCACAGTCCATCACTTGGCCCTGGGATGGGCATGTAATCCAAGTCTTGCCAGTAACACATGCACCTAGATCCCTCTTTATTAATTGGTCCAGGGATAGATACTTGGTTTAAACCAGGCCAATCAAAACTCTTCTGAGAGCTTGTACAGGAAAAGTTCTTGCAGCCTTTAGAGACTGCAAGTGCTAAAATCTTGGCACTTCTCTGCATTTTGTGAAGACAGACAGATTGACAAAGAAGCCAACCACAGGGAGCAAGTCTTTAGAGGCAGAGAAAAAGAGACAGAAAGTTGATGGCATCATTCGGAACCTGGATAAGGCCTATCCCTGAAATGTTGAGAAACGTGATCCAAACATTTCCTTTCTAAGCTGGTTACTTATTTGTGGTTGCTTGAAAATAAAGACTCTTCAAGTTATATTTCCATGTATGACTCCCACGTATATAGTTGACTTATACTACTACCTACCAGGAAAACTTAAATCTTTTATGGTGCATCTGTCGCTGAACTAGTGTTATTATTCTTAGACACTATGTGATATTGGCCTGTATCATCTGTTCTTCTCAGAGCCCAGGTAAACTTGGCCTGACCCTTGGAGAAAAGAGGAAAGACATTTATCTCTTCTCCATAATAAAATGATCGTTTAACATTCTAAGTCATTTTATACGAGTATTTCCAATGTCAGCAACGTTGACATTGGTCGTTTTGTTCTTCCAAAAACTTGTGCCCTGGAGAAGACAAGAATGTATCTTTGAAATAAAAGGCATTGGGCTATCTCCGTAGCTTTTCTTTGCACATACGTGCGTGGGCATCCACCCACCCACACACAGCTTTAACGGTGAAGGCAGGAAGAGGAATGGCAAGAGAGGAATATATATGCTTTCTGCGACTGGATCAATGAGAAAATAATCAGGCAAAATGGAGGTCCGAGAGAATGTGTACCTGTAACGTGTTGTTGTTTGAGCAATAACAAAATTCCTCCTGACGACTCCAGGTGTTAGGTAGAACTTCCTTCAAATTCTCCAATCTGTTTTGCATGCTTCTGTCAGTGCTCTCTTTCGAAAATACAGACCAGTACCCTACCTGGTTCTGCAACAAAACCCTTGGCTTCTGATAGCATAAGGAAGGGAGAAAGGAAGTCCAAATCTATCAGCTTCCTACCAAACATCCCTCCCAGTTCGACCCTACCCACAGTACAGCCTCCCCTTTGTCACACCTCCACCATCTCTCAAGCTCCAGAGAAACTCACCGCCCGCCAATTATTCCAGGCATTTGCCACCTGCAGGCTTCCTTTACATGGAGTGCTCATTCCTCTTTAATCCGCCTATTATTTCATTCGTGCTGACTTTTACTGAGTACTTTTCAGTGTTTGTCAGCCCACTGAGGTCGTATCTATGCTCCCAGGCTCTAATTCACCCTGTATTTCCATACCTCTCTGGATGATAAGTAACCTTGCTATGCTTTCATGTTTACATCACTTTTTAGTTACGACAATAGCAGGACACTACTGTCTGCTTACACAGCTCACTTCCGTGCACCCTCCCCTTGCTCCTTAAAAGGTAAGCGATTGGGGCGCCTGGGTGGCTCAGTAGGTTAAGCGTCTGACTTCAGCTCAGGTCATGATCTCACCGTTCGTGAGTTTGAGCCCCGCGTCGGGCTCTGTGCTGATGGCTCAGAGCCTGGAGCCTGTTTCAGATTCTGTGTCTCCCTCTCTCTCTCTGCCCCTCCCCCGTTCATGCTCTGTCTCTCTGTCTCAAAAATAAACGTTTAAAAAAAAATTTAAAAAAAAAAGGTAAGTGATTTACTTAGCTAACCAACCTGCATATGCTTCAGCATAGATGGGCCCCTAAAGTAAGTCGTGGGGATGAACAATGGATGCTCTAAGTCAATCTGGTTCCCCTTCCCCTTGGCCAATGGGTGAAGCAGGCATGTCACAGAAAGTGGTCAAACCGTCATCTGACCAGGCAAACCTTATCTGCTCTTACGGAAAGGTCCCCAAGGTGTACCTCACTTCCTCTGTGATATTTGGCTCTTTTTCTTGCCATCATGAACAGGACTGAAGCTCTGAGTTATAGCTCAACACCCAGCTACTCGTCATCGGGCCCAGTTCTGCAGGCTCAGGCTGGGGATTATGTAGGTCCGGAGCTGCATGTGACACCGTTGGAATCCGGTGCTAAAACCTAAGGTCGCTTATGGCAGTAGTAGCTAGTGGTGGTTAGTAAAATAGTAAAAGTGGTGACTTTTTCTTTTCTCGATCCTCTTAAGGAATTCATGAAAACATTTGGCTTGGCCAAAAGATTCTTATGACACACTTATGGGTCTCTAAAGTCATTATTAGCTAAATAAATAATACCGCCTTCCTTTCATCTCATCTATATGGTCATGAAACTGAGGAATATTTTTACATACTTTTCATAAAACAGTTGTTGCCTGAAAATTTTATCACTCACAGCTTGCACTGTTATTGTGAAATTGGTATTAGGAATCCATACTGTCCTTGAAAGTTCCATCTACTAGAGTGAAACACAAAAAAATGAGTATCCGAGTTTTCGAGGGCTGCATGGCAGGGTTAACTCCTGCATCCCGATTTCTCCGTGATAAATTAATAATATTTATTTACAGACTGTTGCTAGTAAAATACACAGTAGGGGTATGCGCTAGAAAATGGTCAACACAGTGATCTAAACATAACCAGTTACAGTCATGACTAGACTCTCTGTTTACCATTCTGGAACTGGTGGCGTTTTATTACAATTGCCTATTTACTTGTCTGCCTCTTTCCCCGGACTGTGAGCTCCTTAGGGGCATGGGCCATCTCCTCCCACAGTGCTCAAGAAGTGCTTGTTGAACGTGAGAGTACATAAATGAGCAAATAATGATGCCACAGTAGTCCTACTATAAATGCCGGGAAGAGAGGAAAATATCCAAAAGATTGTTTTTTAATTAAAAAAAAAAACAAACTAGGGGCGCCCAGGGAGCTCAGTTGGTTAAGTGTCCGACACCCGATTTCGGCTCAGGTCAGCCCTGCATCGGGCTCCACGTTGCACATGGAGCCTGACTGGGATTCTCTTTCTCCCTCCCTCTGCCCCTCCCCAGTGCATGCTCTCCCTCCCTCCTTCCCTCCCTCCCTCTCTCTCTCTCTCTCTCAAAATGAAACCACAAAAACTGTTTTGTTCATCTTAAATTCGAAATATTAACAAAAGAAGCTGTTTATTTCATTTAGCATATTTAGCATTTCTATTGTTAAAATATTTCTAATGTTGAGGGGGCATAATATTTCCTCCAAAAGAAACTCCGTCATTTTGGTGAAGACGAGGTAATATTTTAAATTGGGCAGACTGACTATCTTTTTTCAAATGCTATCCGTTATGGTCCGTCTCTCTGGAAAATATTATATGTAATAAGCAGATTATTTGTCTTAGAAAAGCAAGCAGAAAGAATTAAAAGAAAGATGTTTTCCAGTAGAAATGAGTCCTCCTAGGTACGCCATATGTCATTAACATAATAGCCACATACACACAACACTGACATATTCAAGCATCTTTTACAGCAAACTACACCCACTCCCTCTTCTCTCTTCGTCTGCCCCTTCCATATTCCAGCCAGTCCCTCCACCATACCGTCTGGATATCCTGTCCGCTTGGTAAAGCAATAAAGTCTAATTTGCCTCTGACTTGTTTTGCTCCTTGTAATAGTACCAGTCTTAAAGAGCATAAAGACACAGCTCACTCTGTGTTTCTCTTTATAACAGAAGATGTGAGCAGCCGGTAGGGCTATGGGGAAAGAGTCAAACATTTCACCTGAGTCTGTCCTCTTCTAAAGATACAGTTAACATAGTGATTCAGGTTTTCTAGACTCTTCTATGTTTCAGACTTGGGAAAATATTTAAAATGGGGCAGTTTAAATTCTTAAAATGCATTTGGATGGGGCCAACACATGTATTTTTGTTCTACGGCATTATAATGGAGAGAAGTTAATGTTGCCATTAAAACACAGGGTCACGGTCCTGGGATCTAGCCCTGCTTCAGCATGGAGCCCACTTAAGGTTCTTTCTCTCTCTCTCTCCCTCTGCCACGCTCGCTGACTCATACTCTCTCTCTCTAAAAAAAAAAATAATAATAATAAACAAAAAAACAATTTTAAACTTGAGCTTGAGAGTACCAAGCCGTGTTAAGGAAAAACTTTATTCTGCTCGACGACAGTCTACATTCCAGCCACATGGTCGACAAAATTAGGCAGAGAAACTCTTCTGGGCACATTAAAAACAAAATTGCTGAATAATTGACTGAAAGAAAAGAAGTGGTTTCAATGTAATAGTGAGACATCAGGAAAATAAGAGAATTCTTTGGAAGACAAATAAACATAAGAAGTGAAGATTTCAGTGAGGTAAAATATGCCCTGTAATCCTGTCAGTATCTGCTGGGCCCTGGGGCACAAAAGCAGGAGTTGAGGGTGTAATGAGCCACAAGTGGTACAAGAGAAGAAGCCCTGAGCCAGACCCTAACCCCATCCCTTCCCTCACACCCCTGCTATGCACATGTCTCTCTCTGTAAAATGGACCACTCAGTGGCAGACTATAAGGCTATGTCCACAATCTGATGACTGTCTTCTCAGCAGCCGTAAGACAGTTGAATGGTATCTTTAAGCTACTGAGAACATAATAAACACACAACTTCAAATCCTATATCCATTCTAACTTCTGAGAATGAAAGTAAAATAAAGACGTTTTTAAATACAGAAGAGCTGAGCACTTATTGCCAACAGGCTTTCACTTAAGAGACTTTTAAACACTCTACTTAAGGAGGAAGTAAAATAATTCTACAAAACAAACAGTGAAATGCAAGAAAAACGCAGAAAAATCCTGAAATGCAAGCAGGACGTAACTATGAAGACATATTCGGGGCACCAAAAGTAGACACATGGGGATAGCTAAAGAAATATTGTTCGCAGAAAATATGGGGCACCTGGGTGGCTCAGCTGGCTAAGCATCTGACTTAATTTCAGCTCAGGTCGGGATCTAACAGCTTATGAGATTCTCTCTCCCTCTCTCTCTGCCCTGTCCCCACTTGCGCACACATGCGCTCTCTTTTTCTCAAAATAAGTAAATAAACTTAAAAAAAAAGAAAATAATAAAATGTCTTACATACAAAGTTAAAAAATACAAAACTGAAATCCTCAGTCTCTATGACACATACCATCAGGAGTGGGGTCAAATGCAATGAGAACCAAACCAGCATGGACAATAAGAATGAAATCACCTAGCACCCCCCGTTAACAGTTTACAGTAACAAGACATTACTATTTTAGTGTCTTCATTATTGCCCAGGCTATATGGAACTTCCCTGAAGAGCCGTTAACTCCTTCAACTAAAAGCAGCGACAGTTCACAATCCAGCACTGCTGAACCCCTCACCCCGAAAGTCCTTGCCTTGTTTCAATAGATTCCAAGCTATTATATCATAAGCCTTTCCCAATTCTAATCAAATTTCCACACTGAAGGATCCATTTTAAACCAAACTTCAAATTCTCAACAAGATCTGGTTTTGCTTTTCCCCCCCAGACACGACTAAAACCGTGGAGGCGGTGTTCTCTGTCATCATGGGAAGCCATAAACACAGCTCTGTCTTATCAACCAGGTGTGGTGGTATTTGGGGAGTGAGCATTCCACAGCGGTTAACATGTTCTCAGATAATTTTATATTTTGAGGATGGGGATCTAAACATTGATTAGCTTTAGATGTTAAGTTAAATAGGCATTTCTAAGGTAGTCACTTAAAAGTGACAATGGTTGTATACTCTCTAAATTCACAGAAAAGAAAAATGGAACAAGATTAATAAATGCAAGGAAGCAAACTGAAGAAACAGAAAAATGAAGTACAAACCCAAAGTTATATACATAATAAGAAACAATGCACTATATGAAATTCCTAAGTTAAATATAAAGATTTTTTTACTGAATTTTATTTTATTGCTACTCACATTCCTTTCATAAGAGAAAACAAAAACACACACAGATGTACATACTAACATGCACACACACATGCACAAAGAAAGACACAGGAAAGGTGAAAGTAAACGAATGGAAAGAATGTCAGGCAAATAATGACTGCAGTTACCTGAGGTAGTTTGTTAATATGATAGGCATAATATACTTTAAAGCCAAACCAAAACATCAATGAAGACTAAACAAGGTCAGATCTCTGAACTTCTGTGCACCAACTAACATAATTTAAAAATCTATAAAGCAAAAAATAATATAATATTAATAATATATAATAATATGATGATAAAAACATACAAAGCAAAAAAAAAATTTAAACATATAAAGCAAAAAACACATAAAGCAAAAAGGTAGGCCTACATGGTGAAACTAACAAGTGTATTTATCCTCTGTTAGGAGAATTTAATAGGTCTCTTAGTAATTGATACATCAAAAAAAAATTCAGAAAAGATACTGATGCTGTGATCAGATCAACTGCACAAATTAATATAATGGACATATACAGACTTGCACCACACAACTGAAGAATATACTCTCTTTTTAAGTACATTTGGAAAACTTAAAAATCTGAAGCAAATAAAGCCAAGTCTTACATTTTAAACAGTCATAGACAAACAAGCCATATTTTTTACTCCAAATTAAGTGAATTTAGAAATCTCTCATTTAAAAGCCTCGAATCTGCACTTAAAAACCTCATAGTTTTACATAAAATGTGAACAATATGCTTCTATATAATAATGGCTTAAAAGAAGCAAACAATGGACATTTTAAATATCTTCAAATGGACAAAAATAAAAATGCCACATTATCAAATTTGGTAGGATACAACTAAAACAGGATTGAGAAATCAAACTCACATCACTGATAATACAATAAACTGGAATTAAGAGCAATCAGAAGTGCCCATCACCTAGAGAACATTCTGGCCAAAATATTTAAGCAGGACCTAACTATGAAGACATATTCAAAGAAATTGACACTAAGAGATTCTGCAGAACAAATGTCCTGGACTGTTTAAAAAAAAAACAATGTCATAACAGCCAAGAAAAGGCAAGAAAAGAGTTATAATAACCGAATGCAATATATAGTCAATGATTTGTTCAAAATCAAAACATAATAACAAAAAAGAAAATAAAAAAGTGTTAACATTTTGGGATCAGGAGATTGGAAAATCAACTATGTATTAGGTAATAATTTCATATTAGTATTAAATTTCTTGCATGTGAAAACGGTATTGAAATGACATAGGAAATATCCTTGGTTTTAGGCGATTTATGGTGAAGTATAAAGTGTCATTATGTCTGTAACTTCTTTTTAAATGCAGAAATTAAAAAAATAAAAAAAATTTTCCCAAATGGGAAAAGTGTCTCTTAACAAACTAAGGAAGTACTTGACATAATAAAGAAAAAAAAAAAGAATCTCCATTAATCATCATACCCTACAGAAGTGATGAATCACTAAATTCTATTCCTGAAACCATTATTACCTGATATGTTAACTGACTTGGGTTTAAATAAAATTTTTAAAAATCTTCATAATCAATATTGGTATATTAACAGCACAATTTTTACTCCCGCCAGCCAAAGATGGAACAATTTCAGTTGTAAAGTAAATAATGATACCACTGGATTATAACACAAGTAATAAAATAAATATCCATGAGTCTATACTGATATAAATGATGGAGGAAGGAAGGAAGGAAGGAAGGAAGGAAGGAAGGAAGGAAGGAAGGAAAGAAGGAAGGGAGGAAGGGAGGGAGGAAGGGAGGGAGAGAGGGAGGGAGTTACGAAGGAGGGAAAAAGGAAAAAACACAAATTTTCTGTTCTGAAAAATTCCAAATAACCCCCTTCCAGGAGACAGAACTTAATCACTCCTCCTTGAATATGTACTGGACTTAGTTATATGCCTCCAGTTAACAGCTAATGAAGGGGAAACATACTTCCTTACCAGAGGAGCAACCCACCCTCAGTGATCAAGATTAACGTCATCAGTGATAACTAAGGGAGACAGTATATACCTTCTGATATGATATGAGGAGAAGGGAATATCATCTATTTGGAATTCTTCCCCCAAATCCATAACCTCAGTGCAATCATGAGAAAAGATCTGAAAAACCTAAACTGAGGGACATTCTACAAAATACCTGATCAATACTCTTCAAAACTGTCAAGGTCAAGGAATAAAATGAAAGAGACGGACTGTCACAGATTGGATGAGAATGAGGACCAAATGCAATATGCGTATCCTAGAAAGACTCCTAAAACAGGAAAAGGACATAAAGAGGGAAAACCACTGACATCTGAATAAAGTCTGTAATTAAGAGTATTGCAAGAATGTCAGGTTTTCAATGATGCAAATATAACATGGTTACGTAAGATATTAACATTGGAGGAACCCAGGTTAAGAATGTATGGAAATTCTCTGCACTATATTTGCAGCATTCCATAAATCTAAAGTTATTCCAAATTTTAAAGTTTTTTTTAAAGAAACTCTAAAGTCAGAAAGATGACAGGGATACCTACTAAGACAATCTGCAGCTTAATGAGAGATGGAAAAGAAAGAGTAGAGAAACTGAAAGGGAGAAAGGAATCTTTTTTTCACAAATCATGTGATTTTTTTTTTTTGCTTAAATCCAAAACAGTTCCCAGAATAATTATGAAATAAATAAAAGAGCTTATAGCAAGTGTGCAGGATATAAGATCAATACAAAAAAAAAATCAACTGCATTTCTAACTACCAGCAATATACAAATAGAATATATTTTTCAGGAAGGGGATTTTAGCAAGTCTATAAAGAATATAGAAATAAATTTAAATAATTATGCATAACATCTCTAAAAAAGAACATTTGAAAAATGTATAGATGATAAAGAAGATTCCAATAAGTAGAGAAACAAAAGTTCTCCAAGATAGAAAGTTATTTCTATAAAGATGTCAACTCTCATCAAAATGATTTATATATCCAATGCTATCACAATAAAAATCACAACAGGAGTTTTCAAGGAACTTGGCAACCTATTTCTAAAAATATATTAATGAAGAATAGCACGGATGTTCCAAAAGAGAAGAAACAAGAGGTGAGACTTCCCTATCACAGAGCTTCTAGATGCTACATAATTAAGACAGCATCATTTTGGTACATAGATGGACACAACTGAGCAAAGGAACAGAGCCCCAGGTACCAGAACAAATCATATGCAGAAATCTGATTACAAATCTACTGGCTCTGCGTATCCCTGGGGGGAAAGAGTGATTATTTAGTACATGATTCGGGGACACTACTGGATACCCTAATGAAAAATCTCACACCAGAGACAAAAATAATTACAGATGAATCAAAGACTTAAATAACAAAAGCAAAATTTAGGGGTGCCTGGGTGCCTCAGTTGGTTGAGTATCTGACTTTGGCTCAGGTCACGATCTCACAGTTCATGGGTTCGAGCCCCATGTCAGGCTCTGTGCTGACAGCTCAGAGCCTGGAGCCTGCTTCGGATTCTGTGTCTCCCTCTCTCTCTTTCCCTCCCCCGCTCACTCTCTCTCTCAAAAATAAAATAATCATAATTTAAAAAAAAAAAATAAAAGCAAAATTTAAATAGCCAAGCAGTCTACTAAGAACCGTATAAAAGATATGAACAGACATTTCACAGAAAAGTAAATATGAGTGGGCAATAATAATATAAAAATTTATCAACCTCATTAGTAATCAGGAAACAAAAATAAAAATTAATATTGAGGTACAATGTTATACTTTCCATACTACCAAAATAGAAAAGAATGACAACCAAAAGGTTGTTGAGAATGTGGTGTAACAGAAATATTTGCATATTGTTGGTAGAAATATAAATTGGTCATTTTAAAAATCAACTTTACCTACTAACATTGAAAATGTAAATGCATTAAGACAGCAATGTGGTTCTTAGATATAGACTCAGAATTTTTTTTTCTTGCACTTTCAGACAAGGAGAACAAGCCAAACATTCATCAAGTAGAAAAGACCAAAAATGTTCACCATACACCAGAATACTATGCATCAAGGAAAACAAATGATCTAAGCTATCTGCGTCAACATGAACTGACGTTAGGGGCGCCTGGGTGGCGCAGTCGGTTAAGCGTCCGACTTCAGCCAGGTCACGATCTCGCAGTCCGTGAGTTCGAGACCCGCATCAGGCTCTGGGCTGACGGCTCAGAGCCTGGAGCCTGTTTCCGATTCTGTGTCTCCCTCTCTCTCTGCCCCTCCCCCGTTCATGCTCTGTCTCTCTCTGTCCCAAAAATAAATAAACGTTGAAAAAAACATGAACTGACGTTAAAATATCACATTTTTCAGTTTAAATACAGTATTATCCCATTGATCTATATTTCAAACACTGGCAAAAAAAAAATAACCAACTCACTCTTTATAGGAAAGTACATAGAGAAATGGACAATCGTAAAATTATAGAGGAAATCAGTAGACAGGGAAAAAAAACGCTTAGAACAATGATTATATTCACAGGGACAAGAAGAAGGTGTAATTAGGGAGGAACAAGGGAAAGGAGGTTCAGAATTATTGAAAGTGTCACTTTTCTTAAGATGAGCCTAATAATGAGTAAAGCTCAGTCACAAGTTAGGCGAAGCATGCTGGATGATGGTTTAATTTTTGTTACTTAACTACTAATATACATCACACACACATGCATATAATGCCTCTCCTGTAACACAACCTCCCAGACGTGCAGGTGTTAAGTGGCCCGTTTGGCATTGACCTGTAGGAACAGGAACTAGGGAACGTGGCACAAGAAGGGCTAACATTCTGGCTACTGCTGTTGATGTCTCTGACCCAGAAGACTCCTGTCTTTGGTCAGCATGCACGAAACTGTGGTAGATTAACGTGCTAAGATTTTTCAAGGAGAGCAAAATCTTAAAGCCATCATAATTTTTAACAAGGCTATGGAATCCAGCATATGAAAAGAATCCAGGAGGCGCAGTCTAGCATGGTGAAAAACTATCTACATGTGTGTTAGGAAAAATGGATCTTAGCATTTGTTTAGGCATAAAATATGAATGGTATCTAGGGCTGCTACTTTCCTTCTCTGGTCTGTTTCCTTATCCATAAAATGAAGGGTTGAATAACAGTCTCTAAAGGCAGCTAGAATAGCTTCCAGTTCTCAAAGTCAAAGATTACAGATGTAAGAGAAAAAAAAATAACATGAAATGCATAGTCACAGAAGAAATGTGAAAAAAAGTCATTACACAAATGTTAAAGATACAAACTGTGATGACAGCAAGTACAAAGTTTATTTCATCTGCATTGAAATATTTATCTGTAATATACCATAAAGTGAAAATTCTCTTTTAACTTGTATATCAAAGAAAAAACAACCCCACAAAGAAGCTCAAGTAAAATATTTTCATGATATACAAATGCCATTGAAGTGAAAAGTCTTCATAAGACCACCCAACCTTGACAAGTGTATTCACATAGGATTTAAAGAGTAATATTTGTATGACATACAGTAGGTGGTCTTTTGCGTGGGTGAAAGACTCCAGCTGACTTTGGTTCATGAATGCCTCTAGGAGAATTATGATGAATTTCTACCTGGCAGACCATAATGTTAGTCTAAACTTCTAATTCTGCTTTCAGAATTGCATTTCTTCTTTGTGACGAAATATCCAAATTTCTTTAATCCTGTGTGTGCGTGTAAGCATCCATATGTGTATTTAGGTAACATGCACCCATGGGCACTGCTTTTTCTTTTAAATACTTATTGTTTATTTTATTGACTTGGCTATTGGGAAGAGAAAATGTAAAATTTTCAGCACTAATCATAACTTAGGTTTTCTGGCACAACTACATTCCTTTATTTGGCTTTTCTTTCTCTACGCATCATGTCAAATTGTTTTATTCTATATGTACTTTGTGCCATAAGTTACTTCAAACCATTTTCAGTAGATGAACCAATGAATGCATATGTACAGTATGTGTCTCCTGATTTTAAATGAAACATAGCTTAAATAAGGTAAATTTCTTGGATCATCAGAAAAACATGAGAAAAACAGAACAAAAGATGCCATTTGAAATCACATCATTACGCTGGAGAGGATGTGGAGAAACGGGAACCCTCTTACACTGTTGGTGGGAATGCAAAGTGGTGCAGCCGCTCTGGAAAACAGTGTGGAGGTTCCTCAAAAAATTAAAAATAGACCTACCCTATGACCCAGCAGTAGCACTGCTAGGAATTGACCCAAGGGATACAGGAGTGCTGATGCATAGGGGCACTTGTAGCCCAATGTTTATAGAAGCACTCTCAACAATTTCCAAATTGTGGAAAGAGCCTAAATGTCCATCAACTGATGAATGGATAAAGACATTGTGGTTTATATACACAATGGAGTACTACAAGGCAATGAGAAAGAACAAAATATGGCCCTTTGTAGCAACATGGATGGAACTGGATAGTATTATGCTAAGTGAAATAAGTCACACAGAGAAAGACAGATACCATATGTTTTCACTCTTATGTGGATCCTGAGAAACTTAACAGAAACCCATGGGGGAGGGGAAGGAAAAAAAAAGAGGTTAGAGTGGAAGAGAGCCAAAGCATAAAAGACTCTTAAAAACTGAGAACAAACTGAGGGTTGATGGGGGATGGGAGGGAGGGGAGAGTGGGTGATGGGTATTGAAGAGGGCATCTTTTGGGATGAGCACTGGGCGTTGTATGGAAACCAATTTGACAGTAAATTTCATATATTGAAAAAAATAAAATAAAATCACATCATTAAAATGAAGCAACTTGAAAAACTATAACAGTCGTTACACTCTGTTTGAATTTCAAGAATATGGTAACTTACTTGCATATGTCATCTTCTGGGTCTTCAAGCCCAAATCTCTCATCAAATGTAAGCTGTATCCAAACATTTTCTTCTACTGCTACTAATCTCCATACCAAGACCATATTTCTTGGATAAGTATGAGGAAACCTCGGGCTGTGAATACTTCCATTAGTAGACACAGTAATAATTCTCTCATGCTGGGGATCTTGTACTCCTAAAGCAAAAATAGAGGCATAGACACACATTTAGAACAGACATCTCGAAAACTGCAGGTTTCAAAATAAATGTTTGCCCTATCATCCATATTTTAACCCAAACATGTGTTGGGTATGTCTCACACAACAGAAACCGAGTATCACTCTTTTCAGAACTCACCCAGAAAAAAAAAGAATTATTATTTTTTATTTTTCTAATATTCATTTTTGAGACAGAGAGAGACAGAGTGCAAGGAGGGCAGGAGCAGAGAGAGAGGGGGACACAAAATCCGAAGCAGGCTCCAGGGCCTGAGCTATCAGCATGGAGCCTGACGTGAGGCTTAAACTCACAAACTGCGAGATCATGACCTGAGCCAAGATCGGACACTTAACCGACTGAGCCGCCCAGGCACCCCAAAAAGGAACTATTTTAACAATATTGAATAAAAACCTCAGTACTTTTATACTTGAAAGAACATAACACATTAGTCTTAATTATTGAAATGTCAAACTACCAACTCATGGATTCCTGAAATCATAACAAAGCCGACTTAAGGCCCTCATCCTCTAAGAACTTATCAAATATGAGTCATATTAAAAAGAAACTTGCATATAATTCTGTGTTTAAAAATACAAACAGTGGGGCACGTGGGTGGCTCAGTGGGTTGAGTGTCCGACTTCGGCTCGGGTCATGATCTCACAGCTCGTGGATTCGAGCCCCGCTTCAGACTCTGTGCTGACAGCTCAGAACCTGGATCCTGCTTTGGATTCTGTGTCTCCCTCTCTCTCTGCCCCTCCCCCACTCATGCTCCATCTCTCTCTGTCTCAAAAATAAAATTAAAAAAAAATGTTTTTAAATACAAATAGTGAATTTGCCCCCATTCTTCAACAGTGATTGTAGCAACTGTTCATTGAGTATTTATGTTACTCAAATTACATTATTTCACATTGATAAAATGCAATTTAAGAATACTTTTCTTAGAAATTTCTTGAATTTAAAAGACTGAATATCAAGGGTCATGTATTAGCTGGAAGATTTTGAGGTTAAAGAATAACCTGTCTTATTGCTAAAAAAAATAACTTTAGTAAGTTGAAGTTATGATTCTTCAAGCAGCTTTTTCATTCTCTTAAACTTGGCTATTTCAACAATCAGTCTGGTAAGTATTATTTTATATGGTCAGGGTTGGAAGACAGGTTTAAGACCAATATAAGTTCTTTGAATATATACCAGTGTGCATTATGAAGAAAAATCATCATATTAGTAAATATGTGTTAGTTGCCACAGAATTTTTAAATTAAATCATTTAATGTCACCATTCTTCCTATTCAGAAACATGTTCCCTCTTATTGGATGCTAATATTTAATACTGCTATTGGCTATATTAACTTGTATGAAATAATCAATACTTCTTTTATGCACATAATTTAGCACCAATCTATCTCCTGAGAACATAGATGGATCTATCAAGTTAGATGAATTCTTTTCTATTCTGACAAATTTTCTTTTAAAAATGATGAAAACAGGGGTGCCTGGGAGGCTCAGTCGGTTGAGCATCCGACTTCAGCTCAGGTCATGATCTTGCGGTCTGTGAGTTCAAACCCCGCATCGGGCTCTGTGCTGACGGCTCAGAGCCCAGAGCCTGTTTCAGATTCTGTGTCTCCCTCTCTCTCTCCCCTCCCCCACTCATACTCTGTCTCTCTCTCTCTAGTCAAAAATAAATAAATATTAAAAAAAAATTTTCTTAAATAAATAAAAATCATGAAAATTTAGGGGCGCCTGGGTGGCTCAGTCGGTTGAGCGTCAGACTTTGGTTCAGGTCATGATCTCATGGTTTGTGAGTTTAAGCCCTGCATCGGGCTCTGTGCTGACAGCTCAGAGCCTGGAGCCTGCTTCAGATTCTGTGCCTCCCTCTCTCTCTGCCCCGCCCCTGCTCAAGCTCTGTCTCTGTCTCTCAAGAAGTGAATGGCTTCACTTAGATTGGCTACAATTTATTATTTGCCCGATTTTGTCTAAAAAAATGCCTGATATAAACCAAGGCACTCATTACAAATATAGCAGTGTATGATTTTTCATATACAATCTAGAAAACTGAATAGCTACGAAAAGATCTGAATTCTATTTTGATAATCTCAGTCACAAAAGATCATTGCCAAAATGTATACACTTAAATGGTGTTTACATCTTTTTTTTTCTTTATAATTCACATTTCCACGACACTCTAATTAAACATAATTTAAAGACCAAACATCTAGGTCTCCTCTGTGGTCAAAGAATAGTAAAGTTCCTTGTAAGTTACTGCTCCCAAAAACTCATCTCTAAATGCAGTGAGGTTTGCCACCAAACACATAGGATTTACACCGGATTGTCAAACTTTCATGTGAATCTCAAACAACCAGGGCTATAATCAGAAAAAAAAAAAAAAAAGAAACACACATTAAGTTCTACTAAATTAGGAGTCTATATCTGTAGTTTCATTGTTTAAAAAATAATCTTTCTAAACATATAACTTTACTAGTATTAAAAGACAAGTATATATTCTATGACTATTTTATTGAACATGTACGATCCACTGGGCAGTATACTCAAAGAAAAGTAGCAAAGAAATAAAACCAATGTTTTTAGTCAAATCTCTAAAGTATTTACAACACACTCCTGGCAATGTATTCTAAAGAGGAATCAATCTTGGGTCATCTTAGATAGTGAATTTAGCATGAAAAATGAAAATATATATGAACACTAAATTTAAAAATTTATAATTATATACCCTTTCACATTATCTTGCCCAGCCCCTCTTAAGGAAAAATTATTGAAAGCCAAAGCGAATCAAAAATAGAAAAAAAAAGGAAGGAGATAATAGCGTAAATACTAATAAAACACTAATTGGAAAAGATATCTGCTTCTCCTTATGTTCACTGCAGCATTGTTTACAATAGCCAAGACATGGAAACAACTTAAGAGTCCCCTGATGGGTGAATGGACAAAGGAAATGTGCTTTATATACACAATAGAATATTAGCCATAAAAAAGGAAAAGAAACTGCAATTTGCAACAACATGGATGGACCTTGAGGGCATTATAATAAAATAAGTCAGACAGAGAAAGATACTTTATGATCTCACATGTGGAATGTTAGAAAGAAAACAAAACAAAAAAGGATCTCATAGATACAGAGAACAGATTGGTGATCACCAGAGGTAGAGTGGAGAGTGGGTGAAATGGGTGAAGGGGGGGTGAGGTCAAAAGGCACAAACGTCCAGTTATAAAATAAATCATGGGATGTAATGTAATATACAACATGGTGACTACAGGTAATAATACTATGCTGTCTATTTATAATTTGCTAAGAGTGTAAATCTAGTAAGTTCTTATCACACACACACACACACACACACGCGCGCGCACACACACAAATTTTAACTATGTATGATAATGGATGTTACCTAGACTTATTGTGGCTATCATTTTGCAATGTATACAGGTATCATATCATTATACTGTGCACCCGGAACTAATATAATGTTATATATCAATTATACCTCAATAAAAATAATAATGTAAATACTGTAAAATTGTTGACCACATATGTACATATAATTCAATGATATATAATCATATATCTATATTATTCAATTATTTTAGCATTAAGTCAAAGCAATTTCATAATATTTGCCATGCATTTCATAGTATTAGTCCCCTTAAAGACATGTTTACGATGACGGAAAGAGGGTAAGAGTAAGAAAAACGTAACAAGCAATAAAAATCATAACACTTAAAAATGTTTTAAAAAGAATTGAAGAAAAGAGGTTTCTAGATAATATCTAAATAATGTGAAACTCATAATGGGTAACATTTTACCTAATGTAAACAACAAATGTCTCCAATCTTGGTTAGTTTTGGAGTTCTGAAGAAATCTGTTCCTGTTTCATATAGGCAACTGTAGAGACAGGTCACCTGAAAACTGGTAGACTTCCCAGAAATCCTGCGAAATTTCTGATGTGTTTACTTCCAAATGTACGTTATTCTGAAATTACGTTTTTTTTTTTTTTTGCAAAAAGGTTTCTCTAATAGTTGCATCTCTTTCCAAATCCTTACTTGATAAATACACATATTTATTGGTCTTATTTGTGCTTTGCTCTGTTCAGTTTCTTTTCTTTCTTTTTTCTTTTTTTTGTCTATAATAATCCTTCTTTATCCTATTCTTGTTAATTTGTTTATATAGATATCTCTGCTTTTGCTCTCATTAACTCTCAATTAACAAATTTCAATTTTAACAATAGTCAAACTCATATGATACACATACACATGTGCACAGTTTTACTGACTCCCTTAGCTGGTGCCTTTTTGCCTAGAAAACCCAGAATAATCCCGTCCTAATCTTACCTGATTCTGTATAGAGAAGACAGGCTTGAGCACCATAATGCAAACAAATCTCTTTCCGTAAGTTCCAATGTACATAGAAGTACCCTATTTTTACGTTTGATATTTAAAATTCTGACTATTCATACGAAAGTACAATGATATACTACATAGGCTCAATCTACTGTTTCCCATACCTTAAAAACAACAGCAAAATAAAACAAAGGCAATCAACAGCACTGCCTCCCTCGACTGTTTACAGATTATAATACATTTGCACTAAGGAAAAAGAAAATAATGGTTTTAAGTAAACCATAAAACAAATATAATTATTTAAGATATGCTCCATTGAGATTCTTGAATTTATCCCAGAAGATTATCATTTCATTCCCCAAGGGAATGAATAGTCAAAAAACTTACATATTAGAAACCTCTTATGTTTCATGCTCTGTTCCAGGTGACTGGGATATCACAAATGAAACAAAGCCTTGTCCTCTTAATGTGACAACTTTTAAGACTATACATTAATGCTATTCCTAAGCTAGGTATAGTAGTGAACTAACATTCAGCTACCAAAACATTCAGATGTTACCTCTTTCAGGATTCCATTTCTTGACTTCCACTATACATTCCTTTAGGACTGCCTATTTTAATCATAATGTATGGGTTTACCTTTCGTACCTCCCACCACACTATTCATTCCTAAAAGACAAAAAGCATGTTACTGAATCCAAAAGCTAACCACTGTCTAGCTCTGTGCCTTGCCCACGGCACTACCTAATACATATTGATAGTATAAAAAAATGATATCTCAGAACACAGCAGAAAACAAATTTCCCTATTATTTCAACATTCCATTCTTCATTCTTAAGATCACAGTGACTGCACATGATAAGGATAAGAAAATTTTACAATTGACACTCCCTCTAATTAAGGTCCTTTAATTCATATTTGATATCTTACTCAAAGTTCATCTATTATAGCTACATATGTATTTCAGCTGAAGGTGATAGGTCACAGAGATTCGCCATTTTCTTAACATGCTTATTTTAAGAAAATAGAACATGTTCTATAATTTTACCACACTCTGAGATTTCCATAATTATAATCATTAACCTAACTCTGAAATATGAATAAACTGATGATAAAATCTGTTATTTTAGGCAAGACATGTAATATCGGAGTTTCCTTTTTTAAACTAAAGATAATCATAAACTGTTTTAAAGTTTAAATGAAATGATAACTGTATAAATTCATCATCTTGATAATTGTAAATCAGTATGGATGTAAAGGAGAAACCTTGTCTATTATATTCTGTGTAATTAAAATACAATGAGAGAAAATTCACTATCAGGTATCAAAGGTTTGTGATGCCAGTGAATAGATTGCTATGTAAGATAATGCAACAACGGTCATAGGTACAAGGATTCTAATTTTGCAAAGATCAAGTTAATTAAGCAAGAATCAGTGATGTTTAGGCAGTGATTTCAAATTTCTGATTTCCTTCTACAGGTTGATTAGGAGGGGGGAAAAAGGTTTATAGAAATTTTGCCATTTCCTTGACCTGAAACTATCTTCAATAAAACATTTAAGTTATTTTGCATTTAGAGACATACAAGAATTCACCCATTAGCTGCCTATCTAACCAGAATCAATGATAAGAAAGGGCGGGGGGGGGGGGGGTGGGTCTTTGTTCAGGAAGTTCACAGCAAATCCTCCATATGCAATAAGAAAAAAGTTAATATGGTGAACATATCCTCAACATCCCATCAATACTGTGAAGCAGCTACTGGAAAAGAAAGGCTGGGATTGACCCTCCCCAGAATTGTGCCTGGAAAACCAACGTAAGCCCATTTCCCTCACTGCATGGATCATTTTGATGGGTCAATCAGAGTGAATCCAATGGCTTTTTTTCAACAGTTGGGGTTGAGATCATTTGGGGCAGAAGAAGTGAGATCCAGACTTGTGTAGCCATTAAGCTTGTAACAGAATCCAATCTGAACAAAAAGTTAACGCAGAGAATTAGGCAGATAAATGGCAGCACAGAAAGATGGTGCTAGCCCCAGCTCAAACCACACAGCGAGTTCATGTCATCTCTTGGCTTCTCAGGTACATGTCTAAATAAATCACTTTTATTACTTAAGCCAGTTAGAATTTTTTACACTTGCAACCAAAATCATCATATAGCGAACATGTTTGGGTTTGCCTGGGGTGGCCTTCCTTTAGGCCTCTTGTCCTGGTGTGATTATTATTAGTGTTCCCTTTTCACACTCTAAAATATCTGAATTAACATCATAAAGAACAGCAAGTAACATCTATAAAATTTTTCTGGTACTGAGGCATCAGATACTGAATGGTAAAGATTTGACAGTATGGTATTTTAGCCTTAAGGTAATGGTAAAAATAATCTAATTTGATTTTATACAATGGGATACTACATTTTCAAATGAAGGCTCAATTATGAAAGATAAACGGGCAATGACGTTAGCTATTATGCCACAGGATAAATAGCCAAGTATATAAGCACAGAATCCCTGTGAAGCCTTTTACACACCAATTAATAATGAATACAATTGTATACCCACACCATTATAGTGAACCATGTTTAGGCAATAGTATTATTTTCTATCCTGTGTTAAGCTGTGCATTATTTTAGCCACCCCAAAGAGGTCAAAGTAGAATAGAACTAAATTAGGAGTAATTCACATTACAAAAGAAACATTCCCTTTAAAGATTCACTATTGATTTCATTTTTCAATAGTTAATCAACTCTGCTGTTGAATTAAAACTATTATTCCATGTAGAAAGTTTACACAAAATATCAGAAGCTCTGAAATATTTTAAGCAGGATACATTTATGTGAAATAATATAATTATGACAAAAACCGGCCGATGTTACTAAGCACAAATTCATAATACATAGACAGACAAACAAACAAGCTAACTTAAGAGAAAATATGATCACTAAAGAACCTCATCTGTTTTGAAGACTCAACATCTGTCCATTTTCTATCTACGCTGGACATATAATTTACGACATTCGGATTGGAGTTTACAAGCAATTTCAAATATGGAAGTAGCTACCTATTTCTTTGTGAACATACAATGGTTATATACAGTACAGACATTCTGATGGGAAGATGTTTAAAATTCATCCATGAAAATACTAATGAAAAGGTAATCTTTACAAACTTAACTCTCTCACAGAAAAAAAAAAATGCAAGTAAGGCCATTAGTTTATGCCTTTAGTGACTGTTTAAAATATGTTTAAAATTCTTTTTTAGGGGGGCCTGAGTGGCTCAGTCGGTTGAGCATCCGACTTCAGCTCAGGTCATGATGTCGCAGTCCGTGGGTTCGGCCCCGTGTGGGGCTCTGTGCTGACAGCTCACAGCCTGGGGCCTGCTTCAAATTCTGGGTCTCCCTCTCTCTCTGCCCCTCCCCCACTCATTCGTTCTCTCTCCCTCTCTTTGTCAAGAATAAATAAACATTAAAAAAATTTCTTTTAATTCTTTTTTAGGCTAAGCTTTCAATTAGGCACAATAAATGATTCCTAAGAAACAACAAAATTGGACTATATTTATTTCAGTCTTTACAATTGCTGAAAAATAAGACTTTACTGCTTCCCACTTATGTTTAGTGTTTCCTGTTCACAGGTGAATGCATATAACGTGTAAGTAATAAGCCTACGATTCTCTTATGCATAATATGAAAGGCAGTAAAAATAATAAATCCAATCACTTCTTTACAAAACATGTCCTCCTCCCTTATGTTTCAAATGCTACTAAATGTTGTTGATAAGTGATAAAGCGTTTGCATTTCCATATACAACATCTGAGATTTATACATCATATGGGGAGCAAGATCTTGGGTTTCAGCAGTTAATTCCACACAGCGGCATCAAGAATAAATGGAGAGCAATTATACTGGGACATGATTGCCCCTCAAAGGCTAGCTAATAAGTTTAAACAAACTACGATCATAAACGTTCTAATCTTTCTGCCCTGCTGGAAAACATCATTTCCCCACCCCACACCACCCTCAACAAGTCTTGTCAATCTTCAAGTAATGTTAAGATATAAATAAAATATAAACGTTAAGGCTCTTTAAAGAAATGAAAGTCTTAAGTTAACGGTAGGAAAATAGGTTGCCTGAAATACTTCTCAAAGCAATGATATTTTTTTAATTTTTTTTTAACGTTTATTTGTTTTTGAGACAGAGAGAGACAGAGCATGAACGGGGGAGGGGCAGAGAGAGAGGGAGACACAGAATCGGAAGCAGGCTCCAGGCTCTGAGCCATCAGTCCAGAGCCCGACGCGGGGCTCAAACTCAGGGACCGCGGGATCGTGACCTGAGCTGAAGTCGGACGCTTAACCGACTGAGCCACCCAGGCGCCCCAAAGCAATGATATTTTTAATTGGCTTGAATATATCCATTAACAGCATTCTTTAGCAATAGCTAGCTTTCTAGCAACAGTGTCAAAATTAAACCGAAGATCCTGAGGCAAAATGTCTAAAAAGAGAAGCTGAACCTACGTTAGAACAGATTCGAGACACACACTTTTATTCAAAACAGGGACTGAACTGGACTCTAAGGGCTCTAGCAGAAGTTTCATTCGTGAGGAGAGATTCTTCTTCAACACCTCGTTATCATTCGTTTTTTCAACCGTATTGAAAAATACCTACTTCCCTACCATCTGATCTCAGAGGAGACTTTGAGGATATAACTGTCAGGTTGGACATTGTCAGAGGCCACAAGAAGATTTGAGAGTCCTTCTTTATGGTATTTGCACTGTTTATAAGAGTGTAATCCCCCAGCCAGCAAATGGACCAGCTGCATTCATGACCTCCCAGCCAGTAAACAGACCTGTTTGAACATAGCATTTCCTTGAAAATTCTTGTCCGTGAAACCCAGTTTTGATGTTGAAAATTCTCTACCTATGTTTCCTCTAAGTCCATCCATTCCTCTTCCAAGAGAAATGGAACACTGTCCCCCCAAATGGGAAAAAAAAGATACAGAAACAAATGCCTGGGAGGTCAAGGAGAGCAGGAGAAAACTAAGAGGAAAAAAGAAAACTTATACTTAAATTAACTGCAGCAAGTTTAACAGTATTAATTACCTTGACAAATGGCTATTACTTTTATTCTCACGTTGAGATAGGGCTCTTTAAGAAAGATATGCACTACATAAGCCTTAAGAAAAACTAAACTGCATGATTTAAATTTACACAGATCTATTTCTGTACATCTCCACAAACTATCAACTATTTTATAGCAGTTCTCATACTTCACAATTTGACTACAATATTGTATTCTCATTAAGTCAACCAGAATAAAACAACACAAGTCAACCGAAACAAGCAAAAAAAATTCTGATGAGGCAATATACCGATAAAACAAAAACAAAACCTGATACAAGTGTGTATTAAAACTTGTAGTCATTAACAAGACACTTTTCATTCAGTACTTTCTGCCAAAAGAAAATACTTATAAATGAAGGATGAAAAACAACATACAAAAAAAGTCTAAGAAGCACCAGAATCATCCCTTACACGTGGAGAAACACAATTCTACTCTCTCTACACCACAAGAGTCAAACTAAAATGCCAGGGGAAACTATCCTTTAACATATCAGGGAACAGAGAAATGAGAATAGAGACATTTCAGTGAGCCCACTACAGTTTGAAGATCATTAGGAATATGAAAACAACACTCGGGCACTGGAATGACCGGATAAAAAATTTACAAATACAGGGATAGAAAAGACTCCCATTATGAAAGAAAGACATTCAAATCTATACAATCTGTGTTGAAAAAAGCAGATAAGAGCAGTATACCACCTAAACAAATCCTCTTCTTTAATATGTATGGTTCAGCATATCAACCTTAATTATGTGAGAATACGTTAGAGTGCATGATAAGAAAAGTTTCAAAATTCAGAGTAAATAAAAATATATGTTTTGCTTACCTTTTAAATGTTCTTTCTCCTCTTTTCTATGCCAGTCCAGATGCTTGGGTATAGTTCCTCCCTGCCAGTAGATGGAGATAGTAAAATTGAGTCTTTTGGTGACCTCGCATCCTAATCTAGGTGGTTCAGAATCTTCAGTTTCAGATTTTGGAAGTAAAAAAATTTGAATGATTGAAAAGACACATAAAGCTTGTAAAAATTATTATGTGAGTCAGTTAAATGAACTTTTATTCATGGTCATTCGTACCAATCTTTAAGGGAGAGGGTCTTGGCTGGCATAGAAAAAAATAAAAGAAAGAGCATTATTTTGTAGGGTATATTCCCTTGACTCTTCATTCTTCCCAGAGTTTGCTCATTTACTTAACAAATATCAACTGAATATCACTCAATAGTAGGCTGCAAGTTACTAGCCAGATGCTTTCACATACATTATTTATTTAATGTTTTTAACAACCCTGTGAAGTAATTATTATCCCCAACAATCTTGTCCCAGAAACTATCTTTTTTAGTTCCACATGGTGAGCTGACTCTTGCTTGCCAAGTTTCTGTAGTCTTCCTGATGTTCAGTTAACGGCTTCACAGATTTAGGGAGAATGAGTTTCTTCCTCCTACTGATAAAGGAGACCTTGAAGTTGTTGAAAACTCACTTGCCATTGATAAAAACTGTTTATGATTTATTTTGTTTCAAATTAATACACGTCCTCTAAAAGCTTCCAGGAAGAAATTCAAAGGATAAGTTATAGCCATTTTACAGAGGTTAAACTGATGATCTGAAACGTAATGGGGTTCACGGGAGTAGCGCTGAATGAAATAGTTTTTCTTTGAGAAATTGTGCATTTAAGATCAAATTCACTGGGATAAACATTAAAATTTGTGATTACCAATAATCACTTATAAAAATAATAAAATTAGTAACATTTTCCAAAGCTAGTAGAGGGTACTGGTACCTCCTGAGGACAATAAAGGAGCAGTCTAGAAGAATATTCAAAACTGATTTGAATACTGATGACATCACAAAATAAGTGGTTCTATTTTCCTTACTCAGTTTCAGAAACAAGTCTATTTGTTAATTAAATAGAATATGTCCCTTATCCTTATCACAAATAAAGCCTGGGTTTCACTATTCCTGGTAGTCGTGGTCTGCAAGGTGATTCCAACATAATACACCTTGGGCAGATCAGGTAGTACGCAGCCACTCGAACAGAAATACCAAGTTTGATCAAGAATGGCTGATTAAGGGGCGCCTGGGTGGCGCAGTTGGTTAAGCGTCCGACTTCAGCCAGGTCACGATCTCACGGTCCGTGAGTTCGAGCCCCGCGTCAGGCTCTGGGGTGATGGCTCAGAGCCTGGAGCCTGTTTCCGATTCTGTGTCTCCCTCTCTCTCTGCCCCTCGCCCGTTCATGCTCTGTCTCTCTCTGTCCCAAAAATAAATAAACGTTTGAAAAAAAAAATTAAAAAAAAAAAAGAATGGCTGATTAAAATAAAACCATTCACTTTTTACACAGTTGCCTTAATCACTCTGCCCAAATGAATAAGGTAATGATATATCTCTGTACAGTTCTTACAATGATTTTCAGATTATAGAACACTTTCTTACACTATTTTTTCTATCCCACAACCTTAAAAACCAAATGCACTATGCAAGCTTTATTATTGTGAAAATAGTGTTGGTTGGCACAGTAAGTTGATCATATAATTTCTTGTCCACACTAATACATTTTTAAGAATAAAGGAGGATGGTATTCTTAATTGTGTCCCCAATTAATGGTCCCTAGAAAATACGGATATATGACTACCCTAATGAAAAATGACAACATTAAGCTTCAATCCAGAGCTTTTGAGTCTAAATCCTATATTCTTTTCACTCTTCCAGGAAATCTTTCAATATCTATGTGATTAATTCTTAAGCATATGTTTGCCTATTAGTATCCTTGTTCAACATAGCCCACTGAGAGCTTTTTCTTTCTTTTCATAAACTTGGTAATATTATTACATTTATAGTATTTTATTTAAGGTAAGCTAAAACAAAAAACAGAGATTCTGAAACCTTTTCCATTTAACTGCTTTTTAATGGGTTGTGAGGTGTTTCTAATATAACCAATGAAGCAGGAGACGTTCTGACCAATTATTACTGATATGCTGGATTCTGGCTCCATTCCACTGTTCAGAACAATAGGTTTGACATTAATTCTATTCCTAACTGTAAACATTCTTCCAGAATTTGGTACTCCTTAAATTCTACATTAACTTAGAGATCATTTAAAACATGTTTAAGGATTAGGATTAAAAATTATGGAAAATGGGGACACCTGAGTGGCTCAGTCAGTTAAGCATCTGACTCTTGATCCTGGCTCAGATCATGATCTCATGGTTTCCTGGGTTAGAGCCCCGCCTTTGGCATTGCAAAGACAGCAAGGAGTTGGCTTGGGATTCTCTCTCCCCCTCCCCCCCTTGTGCATGCACTCTCTCTCTCAAAATAAATAATAAACATTAAAAAAATTAAAAGAAATTATGAAAATGAAACTGTACTAAAACATAAAAACTGCTTATCCTTCACAATGAATGCAAGTCTCGCCTGTCTATTCATTTACTTACTTGATTATTTAGTTTTTAAGTATCTGTATGTCATTCAATTAAACTCTAAAAGATTGTGGATTTTTGCCTATATTTTGGTTTGTTTGGTTTTCATTTTTGTTTGTTTTTACTGGTATTGAATCCCTGAAAGTACAACACAGTGACTCACACATAATAAATAATAAATGTTTGTTGACTGGCTGAACTGCCTAGGAATAAAGCCCATGTTGCACCTGCAAGTCTATTTAGAACAAAATTTTGTACATGAAAAGGATGAAATATGGCTTTATTACTGGCCTGTCATGATTTTCCAAAGATCGCTGGTTTGGGAAGAATTGACTAAAATCCCTCACGTTATATGGAGAGAAACCAGCAGCCCATTGCATGCCATCAGATAGGTTTCTATGGAATAAAGTTATGTTAAATTCATATTTGGAATTGCTTTGCCACAATTTCTAAAATGAAACTTCCAGCAACTGCAAGATTTCAGATAAAGAGCATAATATTCAAGGAAAAAAAATTGTTATTCCTTTCTGAAATCAAAAGTTAAGTATCTGTTTTGAAAAATAAGATCCCCAGTCTCTTGGCTAGACTTTGGAAACACACATATCTACTAGGCAACACAAAATCTGAGATTTTTCTCTTCACAATTCCCTTTCTTACCACAATTCCAGGATCAAAATTTTAGTTAGCCTTATGCTTTAAATTTTCTGTGCCAGATGACAGGTATAAAAGGTAACGGTATGGTAGAGTAATACAGTAGCACCATTATGGTAAAGGGCATGCCAGCAGGATGATCTGGACAGAAGAATATAATAATGTAGGAAGTTTCCGAGACAAAAAAAAACCTTGACATGATTTGCTAAATAATGTCTATAATCCTCTGTTCTTTTATAATTGCTCAAATTATAAAACTAGGCTTCAGAATTCCTCAAGTATGTTAAACTTCTGAACCAAGTATTTAAAAACAAGAACTAGGTTGTTTTGTTTTGTTTTTATCCTTTTAAACCAATGGGTTGAGAAAGTTTTGAGCATCTGATGAAAGATATGGGTGCTGAAACCAGAAAATTATACATCTAAAGACAAGCTATTGTACTTTTCACACGATGGCGTACAATTTCATAGATTTCATCCAGCCCCTAAACACTACGTAGGAACCCTTTTATCTATGACATCAAGGTTAAGAACACTGTCTCCAAAAATAACTTGTCCATTATAAAAGCAAAACAATGAGTTCTTATTCCAGAATCAGGTGGGCTAACAGTGCCACTTCGGTAAAATCAGTGCAGAACAGTAACAGATTTAGTAATCAGGCATTAAAAAAGAAATGCATTCTAAAGGACTAACTTGAGTTTTGGAATGAGCTGGAAAAAAATTTAGATACGTGCATATATGGGTAGGTATTGTGTTTTTTTACATAAAAATAATGACAATATTTCACAAACTTCCAATGCAACTGTATAAAAATATTTAAAATATTTTCTAGAAAAATGTACCTAAAATATGGAATTTAAAACAACAGCAGAATTCTTGACATACTAAAAAATGTATTATCTGATCTAAGGAAATTTTAAACATTTGTTATCAAGAAATTTACAGGGGCATCTGGGTGGCTCAGTAGGTTAAGTGTCCAACTCTCAATTTCAGCTCAGGTCATGATCTCACTGGTTTGTAAGATCAAGTCCCACCTAAGGGCTCTAGGCTGTCATCACAGAGCCTGTTTAGAATTCTTTCTCTCTCTTTCTCTCTGCCCTTCCCCTGCATGCATACACGTGAGTTCTCTCTCTCTCTCTCTCTCTCTCTCTCAAAATAAATGAATAAACTTTTAAAAAGAGAAATGTATACATAAAAGAATATAGCAGATGATTTCATTACACTCTTACATTTACAAGAATTTATTTACTATCATACTTTTTAAGTGCGAAGGACAAGAGCAGGTGCCAATTTCAGAGCACTAATAGTGGATTAGAAACTGGTAGGCACTCACGTGAACTATCTCACAGCAATGCTGTGAGACAGACTTTATCACCACTACTCTACCAAGGAGAAAACTTCTAACCGGACCAAGACATCATGAACCAAGTAAAAACAACAACAAAATAACAGATGTGGGTCCCACCAGGGGAGATGCTCTGAGCTGCAGGAATGGATTGACGACAAAGCTGTTTTCTTTCAACGCTCTCATCAATACTACCCCTAGGATGAGTAGGAGGAGGAGCTCATGGACTTTAAAAAAGGTGGTGGTTGTCTTGATCCATGTAGGTGGGTCAGACAGCACAACACCTATCTCAGTTGATCCTACTTCTTTTGTGACTGAATTAATAGTGATTCATTTTCAGAAGATACTTAAGACAATATTAGAAATTTCCCTGAATTTTTTTTTTTAAACAGCAGAAAAGCCTGTTCACTCAGGTCGAAAAGCAGTAACACAAGAATTGCATATGCTATTATGTTTGGATCTTAAAGAATTGTTATAACAATATAATTGAAATCTTTCACCATATTTTCTATTTCATAAAGAAGAGGAAAGAAAGTTTAAAAAAAATTGGTGTGTGTGTGTGTTCATGTGCACACACACACACACACACATTTAAGTTCCACATTTGTAATTAACATTTACACTCAACACTATAAACTGAAACAGTGTTTTCTTGATAATTGTGCAGTAAGTAGGTTCTCTCTTTCAGTCCTTCAGTGAGTATAGTACAAGGAATTCATGGTAAAACGGATACAGTGGACACATTATAAATCATCATTGGGTTCAGGATCATGTAATGTAGGGATCATCATTACTTCTCTACTGTTATTGAAGAATGTAAGAGGGATGAAAAAGACACTCATTAACTGTGATCTCCTTCCTATTTTTTCATGTACCGTCTCCGCATAAAAAAGTGTAATATAACAGTACAGTATAAAAGGTCCAATATAAAAAAAAAGTCCTAAAGAGGGGTGAAATTTTAATTTAAAAAATTTGATTACTTACAAAGTTTATCTTTTAGTGAAAAGCAAAATATTTGAGCATGTGTATTAAGCTGAAATATTTAGTAAATCACATACAGGGCACATTCTTTTTTTATTATTTTAGAGAAAGAAAGCATGTGCACACATTCAGGGGAGGGGCAGAGGGGCAGAGAGAATCTCAAGCAGGCTGCACATTCAGCATGGAGCCCAATGTGGGGCTTGATCATGGGATCATACCCTGAGATGAAATCAAGAGTCGGACACTCAACCGACTGAGCCACCCAGGGACCCCGTGTACAGAACACATTCTAAGTAGAATTAGATTTCAGAACGATGCCTAAATAACAAGGTGAGTAAGTATTCACTGACTGTCTACTCGATTAAGGGCATAAGGCATGGAGCCAGCCTGCTGCAGTGGAGTCCTGGCTCATAGTCACAGACTCAAGTGTTATTTACTTGAACTACAAAGCTCTCAGCAATATTGCTAGGTGGCCCTTCTACTTCTTGAACTAAGTGACTTTTAAAAGCATATGGTAAGTCTCCATATTCACAGTCTTTAAGATTTATTTTTGCTTCAGGAGATGGTGGTGGTTGGTGATGATGCAGGTGGTAGAAAGCTAGTATGTTAACATCATGGCCAAGGTCAAGTGTACTTCGTTCAAGTGAAGTTACCTATCCAATCTCCCACACCCTGCTGTCACAAGCAGCAAGTCAATCTAGAGGAGGTTTAGAGACCTGAAAAACATTCACCATAACCTCATGAGGTTCATATTTGAAGTGATTTGTCTCTCTTGCTGTTTATAAGCATGTGATTATAGCTACTTTTAATGCTTTCCCTATATTAGACAGAGTTCCTAAAATTGAAACCATAAAGCCAAAGGAATCAGTGAAAGTGCTAAGAATCTATGCAAGTGTAAAAAAAAAAATGTGAACGTTAGAATTCAAGCAAAAAAGATCACATCATCTGATTCACTGATAAAGGTAACGTCATGTGAGAAGATCAAATGTTTTGTGACAAAAAAGGCAGTATATTAAATATTATGAATGGCATACATCTGCGAGTTTTAGTGACACTTATAGCTGTCACTAAAAAGAAAGGAAAGCATTTTGAAACTTCAAATGAAGTATTTTTTTATCTAAAGTAAAACTAATTGTTCAGCTGGAAATTAATCCATCATGTTATCACTTTAAAGTCAAATAAAGGGGCGTCTGGGTGGCTCAGTCGGTTAAGCGTCTGACTTCGGCTCAGGTCACGATCTCACTGTCCGTGGGTTCGAGCCCCGCGTCGGGCTCTGTGCTGACAGCTCAGAGCCTGGACCCTGTTTCGGATTCTGTGTCTCCCTCTCTCTCTGACCCTCCCCTGTTCATGCTCTGTCTCTCTCTGTCTCAAAAATAAATAAATGTTAAAAAAAAATAAAGTCAAATAAAATTTCAGCCCTGCAAAAATAAATTGTTCTGAAAATGATTCCTGTGTGCAAACATTGCTATTTGAGAATTATCTGTCACCGGCATTGAAAACGAAAAGGGCAGGTCAGTGCATCTGATAGAGGCTCAAACTAACAATGCTTTACGATGAACAAAAACACCCAAGGGGAAATGAAAAATGTAAAATAATTCTCACAAAATTAGAAGCAAACTATATTTTCAATACACAGATAATCAATACACACGTTTTCGAGGCTGATTTTAAAACTGTTCTCTATCAGCGAGCCACCAATTGCCAATGGTAAGACATGACAGCTACTGATTAATCTTTTCACTGCTTCATTTTTATTACACTATCTGGCACTACTTTCTAGTTCCTTTCCTACCTTACATATCTTAGCTTCTACAGCACCGGATCCGTTTATGCTTGGAGTTGGGTCTTATCCAAGATTTTATCCTCAGTCTTCTTTCTATACTCTCAAATTTTTGGTGACCTAAAACACTTCCTGAATTTAAATATATACCATTCATCAGCCTATGCCCTTTAAATCTGTAGCAATAGATCAGAATTATCTCCTAAGTCACAAAAGCACATTCCCAAATGTCTCACTGGCCCTTTACATCAATATATCCTACTCCAAACTCAGGATCATTTATGGGGCTCATTCTCTTCTGCTTTATTTTTGCATTTCTACTAATGGAATTATCATTTCACTAGCCAGTTAGCCTCAAAATATCATCATTTTCACTTTAACTTTTGTTTATGACATTTTATGTGGTCAACTTGATATGACTGAGATGAATTTTAAATAAAACATGGTCTGGCACATGGCCAATGCCCAGTACAAATTACTTAATGCCATTCTTGCAACCATCTTCCATACAGACTATTCAGTCTGCTCAAATTGCAATCTTCCCCTTTAATACTCAGTTTTCTAGCCTTTTGAGTTTTGTCATCTTCAAGCAACAGTGTTTGTGTACTACTCAGACCTATCCTGAAGTGAAACTGATATTCTGTGTTAAAATGAATGCTGAAAATCTCATGCTTCCTTAAGGAATAAACATAGGAAGTAAACATATATCACTAAATATGTTTATCCATGCCTGATTTTATTGGACTAAATTTTCCAGTGAACAAAATGAAAGGAAGGCTGGTTCTTTTTTTTTTTTAACTGTGGTATCGTTTTTGTCATGCACATACACGTAAAAGTTTAATTTTAATATCCAAATTGTGAGTCGTTTGTGTCTTATTTAAGAAACTAGAACTTAAAATGTCAAAAAGTGATTCTTTTATATGTCACCTGGAATATTTAAAAAAATATTTATGATGTGAGTCCTACTGAATTTTTTATATTTTCACATTTGGACGGGCCAATCTAAACATCACATTTTATACAGTTCGGACTTTCCCCATCCTTTGTCTAATATATTAAAATGCTATACATATGTGAATCAATTTCTGATCTTTTTATTCTTTTTCACTGTATTATTTACCTATTCTTGTACAAAAACACCATTTAATTACTATGTCTTTATAATAAGCTTTAACGCCTTGACTACTTATGGCCTTTGCTTTTCTACATCAGTTTTCAGATGAGCAGACCAAAGTCCATGAAATTCTTACAGAATTTCATTGAAATTATGTTTAATTTATGAAATTATTTGGGGGATATTTTACAAAACTATAATCTTACCTTCCCCACCAGTAAGCATGGTATTCCTCTGCCATTTTGTGATAACATCCCAAAGCCAAAACGAAAGGTAACAAATGCACAGCGGAAAAAGTAATCTATGCCATATTCCTCAAAACCATCAGATGTTAAAATGTTCTAAATTGTGGTTCTCTTACCTATCACCAAAAGAGACACCACCCTACTTTAAGTCACATTCACAGCCTTTAAGCAATTCTCCAGCTTCAATTTCAGTAGAGTTTTATCTTTAAAAAAAAATATTTACTTATTTTGAGAGAGGGAGACAGACCATGCACACTCAACCCACATGGGAGGGGCAGAGAGAAAGAGACAGAGAGAAAGAGAGACAGAGAGGGAGTCCCAAACAGGCTCCCTGCCTTCAGCAGCGTGGGGCCACATCTTAGGAACTCTGAGATTATGAACTGAGCCAAATTCAAGAATTAGACACTAAACCACTGAGCTACCCAGGCACCCTGAGTTTTAATTAACCTCACAAACATCTTCCACATCTTTTAAGATGAATTAAAATGTAGCGATTTTGTAGTTGTTGTGAACAGGATAGTTTTTTCATTATATTTATCACCCACTCTTCATCACACCACTTTGTGTTTTCCCTTAGTACTTAAAACTCTCTGAAATCATCTTACCTAACATATGTTTGCTTTATTGCCCTTCTCTCCCTTCCAGAAGATAAGTTCCTTGAAAACAGGGATCTTGCATGTATTTTGTTGCATTCCCAATAACTAGAACAGTACATCGCCAAAAGGAGGTACACAATGTATATTTGTTGAATTAATATATTCCTATCTATTTAATGCTATGCCTTAACTGTCACTATATAATGGACTGTTTGTCTTAACTGTTTTTTGATTCTGTAATCCTGTCATACATTATGAGGACACCAAAAGGGCTGAAATCATAGCCAGCAGCCAGTAATAAATTGAGTCTACTAAACAAAATTGGACTTACTTCCCCATTTCATGCCTCTACCTATTCTTCTCTTCACTTCTTTCTACACATTTATCACACATTAACAAGTCTTTTTTTTCCTCTTCTTTTACCGTAATAGAATTTTCTTTTTCTTCTCCACCCTCCTATCCATTTATCTTACCCAAGGGAATCTCATTGGAACTTTAAAGTTTCAAGCGTTTCAAGACAGACAATATGTCATAGTGTTATACTATATATAACATATATATATGTAACATATATACTATATATCTTATACCGCAAGGCTGAAGTGAACTTAAAAAAAAAGTTTCTGTCTTAAATCTTGAATGAAAAGATGAGCACATGACATATTATTGTCTTCTACGTCTAAGAAAGTTTCCTTTTGAGTATGTGGTTCCTGTGAAATTAACTCTTCTCCATAATCTTCTTGAAGAAGGTGTTACCTTTGCTGCATTTAAATGGCTTTCATCCTCATCATCTATAAATACATTGATATTGCAAAGTTGTTTCCACGAGGCTTATTAATCCAAGATTTAGTTTTTTAATGAGATACGGAATGAATGCTTCGAAAGAATGCTCAATCCCTATGAAGTTGATACATAAACACCACGCAGATTAAGAAATCCTTTTAATACAGAGCCATTTCCTAAAGCTAAGTAAGTACGTTTTCTCACCAGTACATGTTCACACAGTATTCCAAAGTTTAACCCAATTATATTGCCATTTACTTGTATGTTATACCTTGCTATCATTATATGACCAAAAAAAAATATGCTTTGTAAAACTGTTGGAAAATTTATTAAAGAAACTGTACAAAGGAAAAACTAGTGGTGAAAAGATAATAGGAAACACTGAATGCTGAATGATTCAAAATACTAAAAGTAAATTTGTGGAGGGAAAATCCCATAGATAAACAAAATGGATGCTCGCAAGCAAGAGCTGTTTTGTGTATAATTTATGGTGCAAAGAACACCACAGTGGGAAGAAAAAGGCCACTATCCTTTACTATTAACTGCTTACCTTGTAGGCATCTCTTACACGGATACCAACGTAGGGTTTTAATCAGCATATGATGGAAAGTGGTATAAGAAATGCCTTGCAAATATTAGCACTAAAAAAAAGAGACAAATGGAAGAAACTGAAAAAAATCCAGTCAATATATAGATGAACATGTCTAAAAAGGATTAGATTTAAAACTATTTTTCAGGCAAAGACTGGAAATCAACAAAACAAGCAATCACAAGGATCCAGTGAGTGTAACCAAAACTTTAATGTGCCATTCCAAGTTTCTGACTTACAAATTTGACTGAAGATAAGGGATGATGCAGGTATAATAAAAAAATAAAATAAAAATGAATGAAGATATTTACGTTTTTAATGGACCATGGATAAGAGATCTCACCTGTAACCACCTTCAACTATTTTAAAGCTTTCAATCGTCTTTGCTCAGTATGGACATCCTAATGTTTTTGCATATGGATTAATATAAACTATGTTCACAACACTAAATTCAAATGAAAATGAGTTAAAGACAGAATCCAGGAAAATCATTTATTATGCTGCTTAGAATATACTGCCTAAGTACTTTAGACCCATGCTTAAATAAGCACTATTTTAAACATTATTTCAAATTAAGTGGATTCTATGGATGATTTATGAAACTTATAGACTAGCCTGTAACACTTAAGTATTATTTTAAATAAACACTGAAATACTGATCATGTGTTGTATACAGAAAGATACAGGTGACATCCAAGGATACACTGATTTCACACCTAAAATTTGTACTGCCGTCTATTACGTAAGTCTGAAGGCTATTTCTCAGTTTTTCTAATAGGTCTACACTCTTTTGGTCCTCAGTAATTCAATGGCACTTTAAAAATATGTAATAAACTAAAGTATAAATAACAAAAAAATGTAACCTAAGGTTACAAAAATAAACCACTTAAGAAAAACCACATATAATATACCATCACTAAAACTCTTTAATTTACCACTGTTTATTAAAAGTAATAGTTTTGCCCACTCTGGTTCTAACTGGACCACTTTAATGCAAGAGTTGCATTTACTGTGCTTGTATCATATATGATAATATAGTGAAATTTATTTGTACACACACACACACACACACACACACACACACATCAGTAAACCCATATGCAAAACAATATGCCACAGGTGTGAATTTCTGGGTAACCAGAGCATGTGTCTATGGCTTAGAAGAAATTCAAACAAGACTAGATCTTCAAATCCAAAAAAACTGATGAAGGATTTGTTTTTTCTAGCACATACATTACTAAACATTATTGGTGGTATCGCTTTGATGCACCCCAATTGGAATACCCTGTTGACTCAAAGCTTCAAAGGGCTGGCCAGAGTCTGACTTCTTGCACAAAGCCCCTGGACCTATATAGCACACAATGATCTCATCCCATCTGAACTCCTGAGGCACATCTGTCAGACTCACACATTTTGCAGTTTAAGCTTAAAGGCTTGCAGGATATGTTTAGGTTTTATCCCTTAACTAGACTGAAAATCAGTTAAAGCCACAAAATATATCTTACTATGTTTTCCTTTCAACATTCCACATTAATGCCACCGAATATAAAATTTCAAATGACTTGATCTTTGATAAGAAAATACTTCTGCACACAATAAGAATTTAAGTACACATGCATTTCAGGATTGCTATGAATTACAAAAGTCATTTGTACTGTTAGTCTTTTTAAAAAACTCTTACACTGAAAGCACATATACAATGCAAAATGCACAACAAGATTTACAAAATACACAAAGCATTGACTATTTATTGTGAATGCTCCCTTTCCAAAGCTAGTTTTGTCCAATGACTTTTTACTCATCAATATTAGTAGCTCCCTAGGAACAGGTTGAGGACAAGCAGTTCGTCCATTGCACTCATCTTCCGACCTCCCACCCCCAAAGTGATGAGGACAGCTAGCCCCTCCAGACTGCTCAGTTCAGAATCCTTGCTCTGGTCACTGTTTCTGAAAGTGTGGTAACTAGTGGTCCTTAATATAATTTTGGCTAGTACATAAAAAGGGCATGGTCTTTCTTTATCTTAATAGTGGATAATTCACTTCAAGAGATATCGCATATATAAAAATTATATTTTGCTTCCATGGGCATTTCCTACAGCTTCTCTTAAAACTCTATTTAAGAAAAAAAAACTTTCTCAATGGAAGAAAAAATACTTAGTGAATAGTGCCACAGGCAAATATGATTTTGTAAAAATTGTGAAAGTGTGGCCAAATTTGAGATAAAGGCTATAGGGTCATGAAGAGGGAACAGTGGCTGATTTGTTCATTATTTTATATCAAAGGCTTCAAACACTCTTTGGACTTACTATGCTCTTAATATACATTTGCAGAAAGCATAAAATGGATAGCTCTTGTCACCTCATTAAAAAAATGAAACACATCTTCTTTGAGCAAAAGATAGTCTTCTATGTAAAGGAGCAATTACAAGATTCTCAAGTCCCTGTGATCCAAAGACTTTTTGTTATTTACTAAATTGTCTCCAACAGCTCATTCCTAATTAACATACTGGAGGCCCAGACTCACCCATGAATTACAACTATAAAAAAAATTGGTGTTTATTGTTACATATGCATATATCATCATTTGCAGTAATAGTTCTCAGGAGATTTATAGGACTGACCAGAACATAGCATGGCCTGATACCAGACATAAAGTACCTTCCATGTTAAAATATCTAGCCTAACAGCCTTTTGGGCATTAGCTTTGACATGGGGCATTGGATTACGAGATGTTGCAGCTCCTGGGTAGCTCAGTCAGTTGAGCGTCTGACTCTTGACTTCAGCTGAGGTCATGATCTCACAGTTCATGAGTTTGAGCCCTGCGTTGGGCTCTGTACTGACAGTACAAAGCCTACTTGAGATTCTCTCTCTCCCTCTCTCTCTGCTGCTCCCCCGTGTGCATGTGCACACTCTCTCTCTCCACTTCTCAAAAATAAATAAAACAAAAAAGACTATAAGATGTTCACAAAATGTGACAACAAAGTACACCATGTATTATATAGTTAATAAACTGTCTTAATTATAATTAACAAGTGAAGAAATATTAATATATACCATAAAGACTGTCATCTTCAAATAATTTAAAAAGTAAAATATTATAAGGGAGCTTGGGTGCCTCAGTTGGTTAAGCATCCGACTTCAGCTCAGGTCATGATCTCGTGGTTCGTGAGTTCAAGTTCAAGTCCTGCATCGAGCTCTGTGCTGACAGCTCAGAGCCAGGAGCCTGCTTCAGATTCTGCATCTCCCTCTCTCTCTGCCCCTCCCCCGCAAGTTCTCTCTCTCTCTCTCTCTCTCTCTTTTTCTCTCTCTCTCTCCCTTCCTCCCTCCCTCAAAAATAAACATTAAAAAATTTAAGTAAAATATTATAGAACCATAGGCTGTGTATCAATATTTATTTGAAGATTTAAAATATGTATTAAATATACAGCTTTGAAAACTCAAATATAAGAATGACCTTAAAGTGGTTTCTGAGATGAATCCTGGAAAACGAAAAAACTGAAATACAACTGAAAACTATGCCTAACAAAACAGATCTTACACAACCTGGGGAGAATTTCCACAAAATGATAAGGTCAAAGCAGGTGAAATGAAAAGTAAATCAGCAGCTTAGCTACGATTTAGCTTAAGAAACAAAAAAGGGCAATCCATCTGGAATAAAAAAAGGGGGGGAAGAAAGATCCTGCCTCTTCCCCTTCACCTGTCTCTTAGCCAAAAACACTGAATTTATGCCAGACTAAATAAACATTCCTCTATTTTATAACTTATTTTTGAAATGCCCAGAAACATTTTATGTGTATACATAGGCTTTTAATATGTATGACCATTCAGATAGTGCAATGATTAGAAAGCAAAACGAAAACAATGGATGAGTGCGAGTAGAAAGGAGAGATGGCAGGTATTCAAAATGCAGTGGAGGTGACTGTTAAGGTCAGGGTACTTTCAAGAATACCCCCGTTACCTGCACCTAGCGGGATTTATAGACATTCATAATGTCCTCCTTTTCATCAGAAAAACAGAATGTGAGCAATGAAGATCCCTCACCTCATTGGAAAGTTCTGGGTCTAAGCATATCAACCTTCCCTCTCGTTTGAGAACCGATGAGAGAATATGACCATCATTCAAGTGGATGATGAGCCATTAAAAGGAAGTCCATACATTCTATCTGTTAATGACCCCAGGACTCGCCAGATGTCTCTTCATTCAAACAAGGTAAATGGAGATTTAAAAAAATACACACACACACACACACACATATATATATATATATATATATATATACACACACACACAAGCCAAAGGTAATATCCTGACAAATCAGAAGAGAAAATGTATCTCAAAAGTGACTTAGCACGGAAAACTTTAAGAAATAATTTGAAAACTGTTTAATATTACAAATGAAATGCCGAGGGTCCATTAACCCTGAGATGTGGGAAAAGTTAACAGAGAACACAAAGAATGGAGATTCAACCTAAGAATGACAGATGCTCCAGAGGAAGAAAATATAAAAGTTGGAACAGAAACAGAATCAAACACAAATATTTCGTTGTGCTAGAAGAAAAACACAAACAAAGCAATGACCTGAATAAGTAGATGAAGTTTCCCTGTGTCCATTGCACTTAATAAAAGAAACTCTATTCCTAATCATTTAAAATCACAAATGACTTTAAATCATAAAAATATGAGGGGGGGGGGAAATCCCAAAGTAAATGTCAGATAACTTATTCTTCCTACTCTTCTCAAAACAGCTTTGAACTGGGACCATTTAATCCCCCACCTGATAGATGAGAAAACTGAATCACAGAAAATTACACAAGACTCTGAGGAGGCACGATTTACATACCATAGTAAGAGGGAAAAGATTGAGGAGGTCTATAAAAACTTTAGTCACTGTGCATATTGCAAAGAATCTTGGTTACCAGGGTTTCTTATTCCTCTGCTTAATTCTTTTTTAAATATGAAATTATAACATCAATCCCTTCTTCATAATATAGATTTCTGGCAAGAATTTTATAGCAGTGAATGCTTCAAAATACAGGTTATTTTTCATATTATGCTAAAAGCATCTTTACTAAAACTGTGAAACTTTGGAGTTTTTCTCATTGTTAATACTTTCTTTTCATTTACTAAAATACCCTCAAAACAAAAAATGGCAGCATAGTTCTTAAGCACAACCCTTCCCTCTCATAAGATAGAAGCTAAGAAACAGATGTTCAATTAACAAAAATCAATATATCTATACTCTGCTTTTCAACAATCAAAAACAATATGTAATCTCAAACAGCGTAGTCCATTTATCTAAACATCTCAAATTAATAACTTCAGTATCACCTAATAATGATATAGCTTTCTAGGTAAGCAAGACATAATTTCATTTTCAACGCTGTTCTCTTTTAATCTAAAAATTACTGATGACGATTTGAAGGGGCACCTTCAAATGACCGGAACTAAATTATTCTGGGTAGATTTTGAAGTTATAATGGGATAAGTGATGCATGTACAGGTTATTTTTATTTTTTTTTACGTTTATTTATTTTTGGGACAGAGAGAGACAGAGCATGAACTGGGGGAGGGGCAGAAAGAGAGGGAGACACAGAATCGGAAGCAGGCTCCAGGCTCTGAGCCATCAGCCCAGAGCCTGACGCGGGGCTCGACTCACGGACCGCGAGATCCTGACCTGAGCTGAAGTCGGACGCTTAACTGACTGTGCCACCCAGACGCCCCTGTACAGGTTATTTTTATAAAAATTTGTCTACCTTCTTAATTCTGTCCCACAAATTTCCAAAAACTATTCTTATATCAGGTTATCAGTTGAACAAATAATATATGTAAAGCACTGTTCAAGGCACTGTGGTTGTTAAAAGACAAATTCCAATATTCTAGGAATGTACAGTCATGAAATAATAAGGCAAAGCACAATACACTATATTTTTATTCAATAAAATCCAAATGTCTGGTACAAACACTAAAGTGCTAAAAAATTCAGAAGAGGTAAAAGTGGAATAAAACGGAATATGTGGCTTTCTCTTCTAAGATCATCCTTTTTGGTATCTCCAACCAATCCCAATACCATAATCTATATCCTTTTTTTGTGTGTGTGTGGCTTAATTCTGTTCACCCTTTATATCTCAGCACAAATGTCATTTGCTCACGATGTCTTTCTCTCACTTACCATGTTAGGATCGGATCCCCTGTAATATGTTCTCCCAACATCCTATACATGTCTTCCACAGCACATATAATAAACGCAATTAAACTAATTCATTGTCTGCTTTTTGCCTACCCAATTAGAAGGTAAATTCCCCAGGGACAAGACTAAGTTTACCTTATTCACCATCATACTCCAGGGCTTACCACAGGACCTTGCATGTGGAAATCACTTAATAAGTATTTGTGAAGTTAGTAAGTGGATGGATGGGTAGGATAGATAAATGGCTATCTGTGAAAGGAGAGGAGGCAAAATCGAGATTCACTGAGGGGGGAGATGAGCAAGCGGTTGTCAAGTCCAGCCTAATCCAATCGTTTTATGCCTAGGGGTCATGATATGATTGAGAAAAGTAAGCTACAACTGGAATATGGCAAACTGAATTTTATTGCCAATAAAATTCAACACGAGAATGATTTTAAATATTGTAAATGGCAACATTGTTTGGGATTATGTAATTCCTTTGCTCAAAAACATTTATGGCTTCCCAGTGCAGAACGAAGGAACACAAAATCACTGGTCTAGTATTCAAAGGTTTTCTTGCTCCCACTCCCGCTGAAACAGTCTTTTTTTTTTTTTAATTTTTTTTTTCAACGTTTATTTATTTTTGGGACAGAGAGAGACAGAGCATGAACAGGGGAGGGGCAGAGAGAGAGGGAGACACAGAATCGGAAACAGGCTCCAGGCTCTGAGCCATCAGCCCAGAGCCCGACGCGGGGCTCGAACCCACGGACCGCGAGATCGTGACCTGGCTGAAGTCCGACGCTTAACCGACTGCGCCACCCAGGAGCCCCTGAAACAGAGTCTTTATACAGTCTGCACTTGCCATCTGCAGCACTATTCTCTAGTAAACAAACAGAGCTACAACTTTAGAATAAGAGAACACTTCACTTTACCACTCGAAGGGATTCCTATTCAAGCATTCCTATGTCTAATTAATCTTTGCATTTCCAAAGATTAACAAAGAACTTGACACCTTATAGGTCCTAAATGATTGAAATATGTCTGATTTTGAACCTTCCCAACCGTGTGCTAGTTATGTGATCATGACTAATTTACATTCCTGTGCCCCAGATAACTCATCCGTAAATGTGGATAATATCAGCTTCCTTATAGGGTGACCTATGTACAGTATCTGCTTAAAAACTAGTTCCCTAATTTCCCATTCTTCTTCCTTTTGGAGGCTTCCTTACTGCTCTACACCGAAAAGTCTTGACGAGCCCTGAGAGTTTTACTTTGAAAACCGCAACAAAATTAAGTCCTTAAATCATTCTCTCTTCGGATATCACAATAAGGAAAGGTTTGTCCTTGCTGGTTGATGAGAGTAACTAATAATTTTTGTTATCTCCACAAGGCATTTTGAAAAACTTACTTTTACATCTATAAATAAACAAATGATCTACCAAGACACGAAATCAATCCCCCAATTCTTTCTAGCAAAACCAGGTTGGGAAAAGCAAAGTGTTTTAGAGTCCAATTCCTTCTTGCCTCTGTTAAGTTGCTTACTTTCTTGAATCTCCCTGACAGTGACAAAGGTAACAAAAATGAATACTTCAAAAGCACGAAAAATAAAACAATAGGGTGTCACTAGCAAATATAGTACATTAATAAAAAAGAACACAGCTGCTTATCAGATCTCTGTTTAAGCTTTATACAAACAATGGGGGTATTTTACCAGGAATTCCAATATTCTAAAACATGACTTATGAGCATTTTCTAGCTACTAGATAGAACATGCAGATTTTCACTGTTTTGATTTTCAATAATAACACATTATTTTTCCTTTCCTGAAATAAATTTAGTTCCTTCAAAGCCTCCAGTAATGTGCAAAGTAAAAATTCTGTGCCACTTCTTAACTGGCCTTCACCCCTTGCTATTTGCATCGGACCTGAGTCCTAGCACACTCACAAGGTAAAGGTCACCTTTGGCAAATAGTACCCACTCTAATCTTGAGGGGAAGTGAAGGATCTCCATCTCCACAGGCCATTTAGAATTAATCCACCCTGATCTCAGCCGAAGATTAAAGGCATGTATTCTTCTGTGAGTCCCTAAAGATCCCTTCCCTTTTTTAAGGTCATATCCTACCTGGAGATTGCTTCTGAGAAGGAAAACTAAACAAGATCAAGAGGAAACCTGTGGGAAGGCAAACACTGCAAGGGTAGCTTTCATCTGTGAAAGGCACTTCCTATCTTCTCATCGGACTTCCTTCTTGCTCAGCTATAATGATAATCCGTAAGGCGGAGTTCATGGCTGATCCCAAGGTAAAAGAGACAAGAAACAGAGCCCATATCTAGGCACTAGTCTAGGTTTGTGGGAAAGACCTTCTCTGGTTTCTAAGTCCTCATGCAGAAACTCCGTGGACTGGTAATGAAGAATGTGCCTTTTTCCTGAAGTATCCTGCTGCTAACAGATCACACAGAACCTAGCCTGGGAGGCAGTTAGATTTCACCACACTAGAGGTAAATCTGACACAGAGAAGAGTTTCCGGCCATTTCTCTTTCTAACATGTAATACTTTAAATAGTCAATAACAAAACTAACTATAACCAGTGAAAGGAGTGTCTGTATTAAAAAAAGTAGAATAACCACCAGATATATTGCCCCTTCAATACTTTCTACATAAAAGATTACAAAAATAAAAGTAATCACAAATTTCAATTGGCTTCTCTTTTTATTTGTCCACATAAATACCTTCTCAATGTTTCAATTTAAATATCTGTTCACTGACGTGGTAATTATTTACAACCATGAAAAAAGAAATTTTAACATTTAATTAAAAACACATGAAATCCAATTTGTTAATATCCAAGTACACCCATACCACATACACATTAGGAAACTAGTTAGGTGGAAAGCATTTTATGAAATAAACAGATTAATGAATATTTGAGTCTATTCCACAATGGATCAAGTTTCAATCCTCTTTTTCAACAATGATAAACATATTGTAACATGGCATCCAGTCTATTTCTACTTAATTTTTATTTCCATAAGATAAAGTAACTGATACAGTCAATCATTATGCTGGTAAATTCCTCACTTTTTCCCTTTAATTTCTTTTTCTAATTTTTATTTTATACAATTAACTTATAGTTATTACTTGCATAGGTAGTTGTTTAATTTTTGTGGTTTGTTTTCATTTTTAGTCCCATTCTTTCAACTTAAAATTTTTTTTAATGTTACATTTGAGAGAGAGAGAGAGAGAGAGAGAGAGAGAGAGAGAGAGAGAGAGAGCATGAGTGGGGGAGGGGTGGAGAGAGGGAGAGACACAGAATCTGAAGCAGGCTCCAGGCTCTGAGTGTCAGCACAGACCCCGACGTGGGGCTTGAACCCACGAACCATGAGATCATGACCCAAGCTGAAAGTCGGACACTCAACCGACTGAGTCACCCATTCTTGCAAGTTTTAAGTTCTTGGCTCTAGTTAAAATTCAGTCTTGGCATCCATAAAGAAATACAGATCAAAACTTTTATCTCTATAAACAACCACAAATGAATTAGTCTCAGAGTTTAGTGAATAATCCCTAGTTCTCATGTTGGGTTTTTTTACATTCCAATATAGATTCCATGACAATGTCACATTTACTCGCTTCATATTAATTAGATAAAATCAGCTAAAATAATGTGTCTTTAACATTTGTGAAGTTTGAAAATTTCATACTTATTTTTTCCCCTTTTCCATGTAATAAGAATAGGTCATGAAATCAAAGACCATAACAATTATTTGAAGTTCATATATAGTTAGGAATATACAAATGCACTATGCGATTATTTTTATTGGGCCTAAATATTTGTTTCTGCAGCTGATTTAAATATATACATATATTTTTATGGATATAATTTTTTATACCAGACGTCTGTCATCTACGGAGTGTAAGTTTGTGTTTGTATTTAGAAAACAACTATGACAGATGGCTTTCTTCTGTCTAAGCAACATAATGTCTGCTTTAGATTACTTTAAAAGTTCCAATGCTCTCAAAAGATGAAAAAGAACCCACAGATTTAACTCTGAAAACCTGTGCGGAGTTTGACAAGCACTTTCATGTTAGAGGCTAAAGAGATGCTTATCTGATCCAAACCTCAAATGCAGGCATGCCAAGGCTTAGCAAAGAGGGAACCTAAATTCTCTGCAGCAAATACTTTATGTGAAAGTGATTTTACATATGTACTTGCACAAAATTATTACCTTGGTGTCATAAAACACACTAAATCACCTAACGGATTCTACAAATGTAGAATCTTATCAATGATTTCTTAGACAAGAATGATGGGATCTGTAGGCCTCAACTTGCTGGGAGTTCAGGATTGGCTAAGGCAAACCTCTCAGCAAAGAAGCTTGCTAGGAGCGCCTGGGTGGCTCAGCTGGTTGAGCATGCAACTTCGGCCCAGGTCACGATCCCACGCTTCGTGGGTTCGAGCCCTGCGTCGGGCTCTGTGCTGACAGCTCGGAGCCTGGAGCCTGCTTCAGATTCTGTCCTTCTCTCTCTCTGCCCCTCCCCGACACATGCTGTCTCTCTGTCTCCCCCAAATATATAAACTTTAAAAAAAATTTAACTCTAACAATTGAAATACGGATAGCATATAAAAATACAAACATCATCCTCTAGTGTCAAATTGCTGCCACTTCATTTTGTGTAATAAGATTTAGACCTCTATATTTCTTATGTTCAACTTCCCATATAACAAACTAATTTTGGAAATTCCTCTTAGGTAACCCAGTACACTTGAACTAACAGATTTAATCTTGCGTTACAGTTCACAACTCCTGGGTTGATAATTATCACCTAGAATGCTTGTTAAATTATTAAAATTTTGTACTGCAAAAGCCAAGCTATGGCAGGTTTGGCAGCAAATGAGACTTGGAGGTGGTGGGTGGAGAGGAAAGAGACACTTCGATGGGGATAAGGAGCAGGAGGAGGTTACATAAGATCAATCAATCAAGAGTCACTTATAGCAAAGTCTCCTACATAAGACTATTGACAAAACTATCGATAAGATAAAAGATCTACATCATAACGATAGATGTAAGAATATTTGGGGGGTACGGTTTTTTAGACACTTCACTTGTCTGTCATAAAATGTCAAACTATCTTGCAATGAGTATTCTTAGGAGACCAAAAGCTTAACTGCTACTTCATTCATCCTTAATGACTGTTCTTACAAGACTTCCGGTTTTATTCAGATCCTTTTTTTTTTTTTTTACATTCTGTGTTAAAAAATAAGGTAGTTTTTCTTATTTGGCAATGTTATAAAATCTTGTGAATTGATATTTGGCAGATACAACTCTGTTAATAACCCAACTGCCGTCCTACACTCACTATACTCTGTTAACAGAATCTCTATTTTATTCTTCCTCCCCAAAGTGACCAGGTCCTTCAGCAGAGGCTGAACACTTCCCCAGCCCAGCAGTGAAATCACAAATGAACTAATACAATTAATGGTGGTCTCATTGCTAGGTGGCTAGCCACTTCTCTAGGCAGAGTAATGAGACCCAATTCTGGCCAATGAAGTGGAAACTGCAATTAGACACAGTCGTGGAGAAGCTTCCCTTTTCTGTGTCTGCACCTGACTATGTGGGGAGGTGATGCTGGGACAAGCCTAAGGTCTAACTAAAGTCTACAGGCTAAGGATGATAGGCAAAAACGATTTTAAAACCCTGGTGATGATGTCACTGAGCCCTTGAGTCAAGTAAGCCTGAAGATACCCTAACTCTAGACTGCTCTTTACATGAGACAGTAAATTTGATAATTAAGCCATCAATCGAGTCTTCTAGCATCGGCAGCTAGAAGTATCCTAGGTGATGATGGTCTGTAAGAATTTTTGTAGATATATACACATAATATTCATTGTAATACAAAGCCATATGACCTACTCTTAAAAAACTTATTTCTCTATCCAAACATCCATTAGATCACATATTCATAAAATGTGAGGAAGAGGACCAGCATAAACATTTAGCAGCATCATAGTTTATTTAGTGTAGGTGTGAAAATCTGATTTAGGCATGCCTATGTGCCAATTGTTTACTTAAAAGTCTGTTACCTTGACAGGAAGACTTCCTCTAGCTCTGCTATTTAATAACAAGTAACACAGAGAACATACTGAGCTATTCATTTCAATAGTACTGGGCCATTCTCCACTTGTGAGCTTCTTCTTTCTTTTTCCCAACAGGTGATGTACGTCATCCATAAACGTGAGCATTAATACTCTGTCTGAAGTCACATATTTTATTTTAACTCTTTCTTAGTAATGGGTTAACTGACAATGTCACAGAAGTAATGCCATTCTTCAAAAGACAAGAAAGAATAAATCAATTGTTAAAGAAACTTTAAGAGTCCATGGTGATAACAGCGGGAGAAGAGACAAATGAGCGTTCAAGAGTAAACTAGCAGAGGAAAAGCAGAAACCTGACAACCCACGCCTGTAATAGCTCAATAAGCTTTCCAACAGGAATCTCTCTTCTAAATAATACTCCCTCTTAAATCTCTTTTTGGTAAATATCAACAGGAAATTCAAACATGGTTATAATGTATACGTGTATTACAGATTAATCAGCCTTAAGAGGTTACAGTAGTTTAAATGCATGTCGAACCATAGAGGGACCATAGAGAGGCCCCCAGTTTGGCCAAAAGCACTACTTGTTTTCACCACTGGAGAGGTACATAATGAACATACAGCCCTGCTGTACCCCCGCCCCCACTTGCATATTTATTACCTCCTTCATTACAACTTTAACAGAAACTTAGTCTTCATTCTGATGTTTAGAGAATAAAAACAGACAAACAAACGAACGAACAAACAACACAAAAAAACAATATTGTGGTAGGTCATTTAAGCTTGCGATTAGCCAATTGGCCGCTACACGAATACCGTTTCAGAATTCAAATCTTAGGGACACCTGGTCGGCTCATTTCATAGAGCATGCAACTCTTCATTTTGGGGTCATGAGTTCAAGCCCCACGTTGGGCATGTAGTCCACTTAATTTTTCTCTTAAATAAATAAATATATAAACAAACAAACAGAACTCAGCTTTGTGTACATGTTTATACCATCTAACTATTTATACTCTAATTTAGTTCAAGAGAGCCCTTAAAGAAAGAAGATCTTTTCTGATTATAAGTTGGGATATAAAATTAGGTTTGAAATAAAAATATTCCCTAAAGAGTACCCCCCATCACATGATGCTTTTGCTTCTTGGTCTTACACCCAGACATCTTTCCTCAGAAGTCCCTTTCCTGTTGATTCCACCTAACTTTCTTGTTGATTTCCTTTACCTGTTCCTTCAGTTTCCTCTTAAAAACCTCAATCTTGCTTCATCTTTTTTCTTTTGTTTTGTTTGCATGCCACATCAGTCTTTCCTAGTATTTCATTCATTTTCCTCCAATGTCATCCCCCCACAACGCCATATATTTATTACTGGACAATTATGCATCTTTTTTCCAATTTATGTGCAAGCCTTCAGTGGCTACCTACATGAAGTATTCACAATAAATTGGGAGAAAGGGGGTACATACAACTCAGATAATTAGAGAGGAGAACTGTTCATCCAAGAACTACATGCTTGAAAAAATAAACAAGTTTCTTCAAAGTCAGTCTGTTAAATGCTTTGAGGTATTCACTCTTTTGGGGGTTGTCCAATGTTGAACTACATGGTGTGTAATGATTCCTTTGTGAGCTGCCCTCAGAACTCTGGAAGAACAAACACATTGTGTGTCTACTACTGTGTGATGAACAATTCAGACACTTGTTATTGTGGATGATAGCAAACCTCTCATTTTTCATTCAAAGCTATTATCTTCAAAAATCTAGTTTGCTTGCCCAGACAGAGGGCTCCCCTCCCATCAGCCATGATTTCTTAGCTGTGTTCATGCTAATTATTTTGTCCTCATCTTTTCATCTACTCAAATACCCACTTGTGACTACAGAATATCAAATACAGATCTGTAGTTTCCCTAAGCATCATACCTTCACATCCAATCTAATCTATACTGCATTTTATACTTTCCAAGACACACATAGGTATATATCATCTCATGCTCATAGTGTCCCAGGGTTATCGAGAAAGAACAGGTATTATCACCACTGAATATTCAAGAATACTTAGGCTTGGAAGAGTTAAGTAACCTACTCAGGTGTTAAAACTGGGAGGCTGACGTATATAACTTTCAAAGTCAATGCTCTTCTTAGTGGCCATCCTGCCCATAACATTCATCATCACCTGTCCAGGAGACTAGTATGCCAATGTTGTACGTTGGAGTTCACATGTAAAAACCTGAACCTTTAATTCATCGGCATAAACTGAAGCCAACATAGATCCAGGCCACACAACTCCACAGAACATAAATGGACCAGCTGAATATGGTGAACTTCATAACTTAAAGGAGATCTGAAGCTCAGAGATATTGTTTTTCTTTACTCTTGGAGTATGCCCAACTTTCAACAACAGCCAACTGGCTTTCTCTGCATATAATTTAGCTTATATGTATATCTAAACAGTAGCCTTGCAAGCTTCATTATAAAGGTCTAATAAAGCTGTGTAGCTATTTTTAAAATGTTGAATTATCCACGTATTAGTGTATCAGGTGAAAACATATATGGTGCGTGGGAGTAGGTGGGTAGGTTTTCTAGCTATTTGATGGATTCACTGACTATTATTTTTATTTATTTACTTATTTTTACCCAAGCAGGATGTCTGAGTTAATACATGCTGAGTGCTCTCTGTTTTGTGAGTTCCCAGGATTACAAGGATGGCCCTGAGCACTGGTCTGAAAGCTACACGTGTCACGTGAGGTGACTGAAGCATACAGGAAGGGGGGGGGGGCGTCCGTTACAAGTAGTGACCCATGGAGTAGCACAAACACAAGCTGCTGCCGGGAACCTAATTACAAAGAAAGAGGAGGAGCCTGTGTGCTCACCCAGAGAGTGGAAAGGCCAGGACGGCAGAGGGTTTGAACGGTGCAAAGAACAGTGTGTTCTTCCCAGAGGCCTGAGGTTCTGCTGGTCTGAAAGTGACGACTCACCCCCTGCACCCATCACTCCAATTGAGCCAAATTACCATGTATGTCCTAATCTCAGGCAGCACTGCTTCAGTATTTGGCACGTGCTGCTGCCTCTGTTTGGAATGCCCTCTGCCACCTACCTCATTCCTCTTGACCTTCCAGGGCTGGGGAAAGTCTCAGCTTTTCTGAAAAGTCTTCCCCAAGCAGTCCCCTTGCCCCCACCACTGCATATATTCTCAACTCAACTGAGGGTTAAGGCTCGTTCCTTCTCATCCTACCAAAGCCCGTGAATCCACTTTTGTTGGTTTATTTCCCTGTCTTTGTCACTAAACTGAGATCTCTTTGAAACAGGAGCAAGATCGCCCAGCCCATGTGACGCAGGAGTCAATAGATGCTCAATACATGTGTTGACCAAAAGGCTAATGTAAAAACAACAACAAAACAAAAAACAAACAAACAAAAAAACTTAATAAATTAAACAAGGCTGCATGTTAACATTGATAAACCAACCCATTAGCCAATATAAATGTAAACTCAATGGCAGATATAAATATAATACAAATACCTTTTATAAACCTACTATTACCTAAATACATTATTTCAATGTTTAAATTTTTCTGTATCCCCATATTTATTTCGTTGTATATGTGTGTGTATATATATATATGTATATATATATATATATATACATATATATATATATACAAATATATATGTATGTATGTATACACACACATTACATTCTCACTGAGGATTGGCAAGGCTGCAAATGTTACCCTCAGAGTCTTATGACATTAACCCTCAGAGTCACTATTCCTTTAGGAACAGTGATTTCCACCTGGCCAGTAAGCAAAGACAAATTGAAATGACCTCGGATTAACCTTTTAGCAAACTTTTATAGTGTTCAGTTAAATAAGTTAAGTGCAGATAAAGGCTAACAATATAAACCTTTCGCCCCTCTTTAGCAAGTGTCCTAAGACTCAGTGGTGACTAAAGGTAGCTAGCTTTGTGGTTGAATAAGTCACCATTCATTTATACAAAAAAGAACACTTTAATTAATAGTGTGATCATTTCCCATTAAAAATAAATGTTCCAACAGCATCAATGTATGTTAAAGATTTTTATAATTGAAAAATTTAAACACAAACTAGTACTCTTACCCTAAACGCCACTCTCATGATGAATAGAATGTTCTATTTTACCTAGACATGCAGTACTTGCTGGTTGTCTATTAAACCGGCATTTACTTAGCTTCATTGTGTGGACTGAAAAGTAAGTCTTCCACAAGCTCTCAACACAGTCAAGGCTAGACTCAAATGCTGGCTCTACCAGCCAGATAGCCTAGAACAATTAATTAAATTTCCTACTCTTGGAGTTCCTTATCTATAAAAAAGGGGGAAAATAATACAGTGTCACAAGACAAATGCAAAAACATATATAAAGCACCAGTAAATGTCAAAACCACTGACACATCAACAGTGGCAGAAATTACGACAAAAATGACAGTCACTCTCTTTAAGCAGGTTATACTCTAGCTGAGTTACAATTCACAAAAGTGACATGCTTCCCAACTCAGCTCTGAAGTCCTGCGAAACCAAAACACAACACATGCAATGCAGAATTAATGGTCTCCCCACAAACAGTTCTTAGACAGTGTTTATTTTTAATTTTTGTTGTTGTGGGGGTTTTTTTATTATTTTTAAATTTTCTTTGATGGCACTATCATTTCTCTTACCACGACTCTCAAACAAAAATGAAACATAAATCATAACAGAATACTGTCCTAATCCTTGATGAATGGTAAACGTGAAGTCCAGAAAAAAAAAAAAAAATCGCAGGGGACTATTATGGGGGAGGGGAAAGTTGGACAAAAACTAACTATAAATGAATTCCATAAATGAACTTTTCAGCCAAAGGACTTCATCTGAATTTATCATTTCAGATGATGACACAGATGACATAAATTGAACTGCACATGCATGGGAGACCACAGTATTGTCACTCGAGCTATGATCTTACGGTGTCAGACCTCCAGTGCAGGGCTCGGGGCTCTCACAGCTATGTGCTTGAGGGTGTGTTCAGAGGACTTGCCCTTCCCACTGAGTGGCTTGGAGTGAAACTGTATAGATGCCTGGCACATGCCTGATCAAGTCCTCACTACCCTCACTACCCTCTCGACACAGGTTCTTAGGTTAACAACACACAATTCTTAAAAGGACCTTGTAACATCCTTTCTCAGTAGTTCGCATTTCAATATTGTCCATTTGAAAAATAGAATAACAGTATCTGTCATAGTTCTTTTAAAATATTTTGCAAGTCAGGGGCGCCTGGGTGGCTCAGTCGGTTGAGTGTCCGACTTCGGCTCAGCTCACGATCTCGCGATCTGTGAGTTCGAGCCCCGCGTGGGGCTCTGTGCTGACAGCTCAGAGCCTGGAGCCTACTTCAGATTCTGGGTCTCCCTCTTTCTCTCTGCCCCTCCCCCACTAATGCTCTTTCTCTCTCTCTCTGTCAAGAATAAATAAACATGTAGAAAAAATTAAAATAAAATATTTTGCAAGTCTACAAAAGAATTTCAGTAAAAACAAAAAAGGTTAAGATGAGAGTCTAGTTCTTTTAACGTGAACAGAGCTATTCTGTTCATTACCTATAGCAGTAACGGTAAATGTTTTAAACTTTAGTCCTGTGATTTAACGGTGAGAAGGCCCCTGTGAATACAACGAATACAATGAGCTTTACTGGATATATTTATGAAATCATTCATCACCATTTAAAAAAAATATTCTTGATGAAGCAATAGTGGGACAATTACTGCTCTCAATGGTCTGTTGATTTCTACACTTGGTTAAACAGCAGTGAGGTACACTAAGAAAATCAAAGTGTAAGCAAAACAAATATAATTTAGAAACTCAAAGTGTTTTGACATCTTAGGTAGAAAATAAAAATATATATAAATACTATGTTTTAAAGTCATTCATATAAAGCATACCAACGGTTACATGACTTCTTTCTCTTTAGTAATTTTTTTCTCTCATAAAACTAGACTTTGAAAAACCCCCTTAAATTGTGCATTCCCTGAAGTTCACACCTTTGTATCATTCATTTTTTTATCCCTAACATCTCCTAAGGTGCCTGATATATATAGCAAGGGCTCAAAAAATAACTGGTCAACTAACTAATTATTTATTCAATCCCATTGTTCCACACCTAAAAGGACATCGTGCCCAAATTTATTACTTTATCACTATAAACATACTGGCAACGATTTCGGTGTATTAATTCCCTCAGTGTACAATTTTGATTGACTATATTTCACTTGAATAATCTTGACTTTTTAATTGGAGGCTGTTTTTAAAATCTTTAGGGAAAGAAGTAGCCTAATTATAGTCTAAATATACAACATGAAATCTCAAAACTGAGACTGCCACTCTCACTTCCTAAATGGACAGCTTACGTATCTAGTTCTCCCCCAAATTCACACGGAGGCCTAGGAGTGAAGTCTCTGCATAGCCGTGTCATGGACCACATTCCAACAGTATCTTAGCGTTCTGCCCATCACTAACCCTGTGCTCCAGCAAGGCTGGACCCATCACTACTGCAATGTACACAATGGGTGCTTCAACACACATTTAAGAAAATTAGCAACTAATCAATTAATCAAGACAAATGTATAGCGATAATTCCACCTCCAAGAGCTTGTAGTCAACACTGACGAATTCTCTAGTGCAGAGGCAGGTAATACGCAGGAAATACGTTAAACAGAAGATAAAATGGACAGCATAAGGTGGCTGACTAACTGGGATGCCACCAAATAGGAAACTAAGAGGCCTCTGCTTAATAACCCAGACGACAGAGGTCGTGAAAGTTAACGGAAAAGTTACAAGGAACAGGAACAAAAACCAAGCGATAGATTCTTCACTCATTTTAGACAGAAGACCAGACAAGCTTGTAAGGACCCCTTAGTTCCCAAAATCTTTTTCTTAAAAAAGATGTTAACACAAAAGTGCTATAAAATATACAAAAATTTAAATGCTATTGTATCTAATTTATGATAACAATCAACAGGAAAAAGCAAGGCTATCATACAAGTTCTACCAGTCTTCCTCAAAGATCTAAAATCTATAGGTCTACATGCCTGTGTATATATAGTACAATATGCTGTATATGTAAAGCATCTACGTGGTTTTAAACAAAACGGTGAGACTAAAACAAGTCACACAGAAAAGCAAGAGAATAAGTAAACAAGGAAGAATAAAATATTAAAACAGAAAAGTTAGTAAAGTAACAGAAGAGCTGGAAATGTTGATTTACGAGGGAAAAAAAACAAGACTAATATAGTAAACACTAATGTTGCTATAATAATTAATTCACGCTCATGGAGAGGGTCAGTCAAAAGAAGATAACTCAGCCAAATCTTCCCCAAAATTAAATACGATTAGAAAGGATTATGGCATTTCAACTACAGATTATAAAGAAAATCCCTAATGATGAAAATGCAATATCAGGATTTAAAAATTCTGGTTAATTATATATTAATCAAAGCAATTAATTTATCAAACATAATGTACCTTTTAATCAAATATATAGGGCATACTTTAATCTTTGTTGGCATAATTAAAAAATACTTAATAACCCTATAAATGTCTACAGATTAGATATAAAAATCATAATTGTCTTAAGTTTTTGAGGGTCAACAACTTTTTTTTTCTTTTTTTAAATGTTTATTTATTTTTGAGAGAGAAACACACACATACACACACAGAGTGTGAGCAGGGGAGGAGAGGAGAGAGAGGGAGACAAGAATCCGAAGAAGGTTCCAGGCTCCGAGCTGTCAGCACAGAGCCAGATGCAGCTCTCGAACCCAGGAGCCATGAGATCATGACCTGAGCCAAAGTCGGATGCCCAACCAAATGAGCCACCCAGGCGCCCCAAGGGTCAACAAGTTTCAACCAACATTTATGAGTATCTAATCTATGACCGTTAAGAGTACTTAGGTCCCCATTGCCCCAAAACAACCTTGAGGGGTAAGTGATATCCTCCTTCTACAGATGCGAAACCCAAGGATCAAGGAGTTTTACGTGCTCCTGGCCACAGCGGTCCATAGGCTGGACTGTTCTCTTACAGGGAACAGGCTGGTTCCCTCCAGCCCTCTGTCATAGCTACTATTTATAACAAAGCCCGACAAACTATTATCACAACTTTAAACTGGTAAGTTATAATTAACAGATTGATATAACATTGAACATGAACAAATCAAAAATTTCAGTTATATAGTTAGAAAAGTCATACATACAGCCCATCAAATGTACATTGAGAGGTGAAAATAAAGAGAAAACTATGCAGATTTCACCGTGCTCTCTGAACAGCAAGTTACTATAGCAACAAAAGCAGGTAGAAAGTAGAAAGTTATTCAACCATTCAGGTACATGAAGCTCAGGAAAACAAGAGCAGCCACTGAAAGACACTTCATGAGAAAACTGTGTAAGCTTTAAGTACCACCAAGCACCATATCTGGAAATAGATTTTTTTATTGGAAGACAGATATTCTATTACGATTTGAAACTGAGCCGAGAAGATACTAACAATGTGCCTATCGACCATCTGCTAAAATGATGGCATCATTTTTGGCAGAAATGATCTCACTCACTTTATGAGAAGTATAATTTAATATCTACATTAAGAAAGCTAGTCAATACCCTTCTGCAATAATACAAAATCTTCCAATGTGCAGACCTCTATGCAGAACAGGAAGTAGGAGAGAAACTTATTTGGAGATTTAGAGGCAGTGAGATTAATTTTTTTTAGGTTCTATAGAGGTAAACAGAAAGGCATGACTCAAAAATAAAGTGAGTCTCACTTCATGAATAAGTCTCTCAAAATCATAAGCTTCATACCATAAGGCTGTTTCTCTGCCTGAGATGGAGGAGATGAAGCCTAGTGGTATCTTAACAAAGAAGTTAAATACACACTGAAAGTTATCAGAACCTATAGTCGAGGAGGATAAGATAAATGAGTTTGGTATGACAAGCCCTCCAGATCCTACTCCTTGCTGTCTCATTTCTAGTTCTTCACTCCGACTACAGTTTCTGTTTCTCTTTCCTCTTCATTCCAGAGGAAGAGGTATTTGCTCCCCTGCTCAAGTTAAAGTTTCGCTCCTTATGCTCGGGATAATCTACCTCCCCACTCCTCTTAGTATCAATCGTAAGATCAATTCCCAGTTCTTAAGGATTTTTTCTTTTTCTAGGAATTCCCTCTCTTTGGCATTCACACTGCTCCGGTGACACCTATCGTAATTAAAAACCAACAAAACAAACCAGCAAAATACAGTATTATTTACCGTATTTGCCTTACTGCCCTATGGCTCTAGTTCAAAGTTTCTTGAAAGGGTAGTGGATTCTCATTGTCAATGTATCTTCATGAGCCATTCACTTGCTAACCCAATGGCTTCCACTCCCACAGCACCATTCAAATTGTTTTTCTTATGGTGTCTATTCACACCCTAAGTGCAAAATCCGAAAGATAATTTTCAATCCTAAATTCACTTGACCTTAGTGCAGCATTTCACAGATGACAACTCCCTTGTGCCATAACACCTCCACTCTTCTGCTCTTACTATCTGGATACTCCCCTGCAGTCCCGATTCTCAATGTCTCTTTAAATATTGGCATTCTCTACAATTTACACGCTTTGTATTCCTTACTGTAAATGATAATCTAATCACATCACCTCAACTACCCCCAACTTGGCTGCCATCTGCCAAATAGTTCATTTCTACACTTAAGACCATGACCTTATATCTCTAAATAAATACTGGTCATCTTTATTAAAGAAATAAACAGAACATTTGAACCAAATATGTGTAAAACTACACCCTCATCCTCTGCATCCCCTTGGCTACTGGTCTCAGCCGTTAATCATCTCTACTTTCATCTAATGTTCTTCTTCAATCTTGATCTTCTAAGCATCTACTTTTATAAATTCTAACTAGAATCCACTGTCTCCAGTTTTGGTCTCTTCTTCATACAGCTCTCGGGCAACGTACCTAAAATATGGGCTCAAATTTTGTAGTTGGCACCCTGTCAACTAAAGAGCAATGTCATTCATTTAACAATCTTTTTAAAAAGCCCGCTGTATGCCTAGTGGTATCTTAACAAAGATAAGACCTTGTTATAGGTCATGTAAAAAAAAAAAATCTCCTAGCCTCACAACCAAGATTATTTAAAGAAAGGGAGGAATTGAAAAAATAGGATAGGTATAATGATAGAGATAAATATGAGGAGTTGGGGACAGTAACAGGTTAAGACTTTGAGAGGAGAGGCTACTGTATTTATTCTTAAAAAAATAAGCAAGAATGCACTAACTAAAGAAGAGACCAGGGAAGGGACTATAGAAGGCAGAGAATGAAAACAGAGGAGACTGAAGAGTGAAAATAGGCTTTCTATATCTAGTAAAAAAGCATGTATTTCAGGGGGCACCTGGTTGGTTCAGTCAGTTAAGCGTCCAACTCTTTCAGCTCAGGTCATGATCTCACAACTTTGAGCACCACATTGGGCTCTGTGCTGACAGTGCGGAGCCTGCTTGTGATTCTCTCTCTCCCCTCTCTCTCTGCGCCTTCCCCACTTACACTGTCTTTGTCTCTCTCAAAATAAATAAGTAAACTTTAAAAAAAGAGAGTGCCTTATTAAAAAAAAACTTGTATTTTATCTAACAGACTGATGTTCTCAAATTGTATTTACGCACATAAATCATCCAGGATGTTTCTTATAAATACATATCTTGGACCCATCCTTAGAGATTCTGATTCATCAGTTCAGAATCTATGCCAGGGAAATGGCATTTTTAAGAAGGACCACACGTGGCTTTCATATTGGGAGATGCTTGGATCATATAAAATGTTCTTAAGGATAATAGGCAGTCATAAAAGTATTCTCAGCAAGAGAATGACACATAATGGTCAGACTTGCTCTTGGTGGGTCTCTCTAGAAACTACGGAAAGGACTTATATTAAGAGAGTAAGCCCCAGAAAAAGCCAACAAAGACACTGCAGCAGGCAGGGAAAGAGGAACTGAGGGACCGCAGACAGAGTTAATGATGGCAAAGGGGAAAAGAGATCACACACTCTACATCTATGGAAGGAAGAAACAGGTAGAAGTAAGGGAACAATAATATATTGGTGGTGAGAGAGAGATAAGAATTACAGCTAGGTATCTAGCATAAAGTAAAAGACGTCTAGTTTTGAACATGCTCTATTCATGATACCAGAACATGCCCATGATACCAGATCAAGGGCGGTAGGATATAGAAATCTGCACAGGAGTAGGCTGGGTTTGGTTGTGCTCAATGACATCAGAGTCATCAACAAAAAGATGAGTAACGGGGCGCCTGGGTGGCGCAGTCGGTTGAGCGTCCGACTTCAGCCAGGTCACGATCTCACCGTCCGTGAGTTCGAGCCCCGCGTCAGGCTCTGGGCTGATGGCTCGGAGCCTGGAGCCTGTTTCCGATGCTGTGTCTCCCTCTCTCTCTGCCCCTCCCCCGTTCATGCTCTGTTTCTCTCTGTCCCAAAAATAAATTAAAAAAAAAAAAAAAAAAAAAAAAAGATGAGTAACAAAGACACACTTGCATAGGAAGAACACACATTCAGCATGCCACACAAGACACTTCAGAATCTAACTCCTATTTCTTCAACTTCTTGTTTTTTAACTACTACCATATCTTATCATAAAATATATGTCATTTTTGACATAAAATATCTCAAACTAAAAGAAAAGTTGAGACAGTGACTTTACAGTGTCTACACACTACAGTGAAAAATTAGTATCTTCTATCCAGCTTTAACAAATCTTAATATTCTGCCAAATTTGCTTCAGAATTGTTAAATTAGTTCTTGAAGACACAGTTGAAGGCCCTTGCCTCCCTCGAGATAACTTTCATCATAAATTTGTTTTTCTTTTAATTTTGTAATGTTTATTTATTTTTTGGGGGGGAGGAGGGGCAGAGAGAGGGAAACACAGAATCTGAAGCAGGCTCCAGGCTCTGAGCTGTCAGCACAGAGCCCAACGGAGGTCTCGAACTCAACAACAGTGAGATCATGACCTGAGCTGAAGTCGGATACTTAACTGACTGAGCCATCCAGGCGCCCCTATCATAGATTTGGTTTCAATTACTTCTTGAATGCTTTATACTATCCCCAATATGTGTATATTCATAAACATATGTATAGCTTTGCATGTTTCCACACTTCACATAATTCTATCAAACTATAAGGATCGCGTACACTTTACTTTTCTCAATTCCATGTTATGTTTTTGAGGTTTATCCACGTAAAAGGGGCTCTAGTTTATTTAATTGCTGTATAGTACATCATTATGAAATAAAGTAATTTATGGAACCAATTAGACATCAACTTTCTATAATAAAATGACGCAATAAGCCACATCAAATGTGTATCTGTATACATCTAAGTCTTAATAGTTGAATGCATTATCAATGAAAACAAATAGAAGACCACACCAAACTAAGTTGATAGAAGAACTTCTCACAAGAATTTATATTCCAACATAGCAAAATTAAGTACTTCTTCCACATCTATACTTATTACAAATGATACACACCAGCAAGTTAACATGACAGTTCTCACCTATGAACAACACATAAGTATATCATAAAAAATAACACATAGCAAGTTCAGAAACAGATATTAAGAATGAAAGTGACTCAAACATAAAAGAATGGGTTTTGACTGCTAAAACTAACAACAGACATGGTAATTCAAGGCAATATGCTCTTCAAATTATAGAAGTAGAAATAAATCCAAGGGTGCAAATAGTGTGTTCCATCAAATACCAGCAAACAGACTAGACAATCCACTTTGTAGTGCAAATAATTCAGTATAGTCTCTTGATAGGATTTCAAAATTAATTTAAAACTATAGCAAAGTACATGTAGAGAAAATATGTAATGACGCAGGTTTGGCAGGAAGAAAAAGGAAAGCAAGACTCCAGAAGCCAAGATGATGCAAGTTTTTTTAGCCAATTTAATCTCACTAGGGTGATCTAATGTTCAAAGTGATAAATACCAGCCTTTGAGAACCCTGACTCAATCATGCCTTGCTAGTAATCCAAAACCAGGTAACCTAAATACTAAAATAACTGCAAAAAATGTAATAACTGAATTTGTAAATGAAAGTGAACATTATTGGTCATACTGTTGCAATGAAATGACAACATACAATTTACAGGTAAAAAGGGATTAAATCGGGATGAAAATGGAATGGTGGAGACCTAGGAGAGAATCAATCCTCTTCATTTGAACAAAGAACCGAGTTCCTTATCAACTGACTTAGACTTTCATCCCTGAGGTGCTCTTAATCGATCACGTGATATAATGGATGAAAGTTCATGTAAAGGCAAGAGATCATGCCAGAAATCCTTCTTCCATCAGTCATTAATAGTGACTTTAGGCAAATCACTTAATTTCACTGTGCTTCTATCACCTCTACAACAGGTCTAATTATACCTTCTTAAACCATTGTGAACATTAAATAAAAGAACCCACTGAACGGGTCCTGTATTTATTACTTCCTTTGCATATTAAACACTTATCCTTTCCTTAGTAAAAATGGCCACTATTTACACATCTCTCAAAACACTAGTCCCACCATTTATAAGATCCAAGAAGAATTAATTATCTGTTAAGATTTTTATGTGGCATAAAGTTTGAGGGATATAAACAAGCTTTAAGAAAGTTTCATCTGTGTTCATGTGCTTTATAGTTGCTCCAACTTGACGCTCAAATGTACCTCCTCCATGAGGTCCTCCCTGGCTCATAAAACAGGACCTGCCAACCAGTATATTTGTCTCTCTAATCTGTTGCTCTCGCTTTATTCTTCTTCCTAGCACCCCTCACCTCTTGATATATCATGTGTCTGTCAGTTGCCTATCCCCACTGGAATGTAAGCTCCATGAGAGCAGAGGCTTCATCTGGGTTGGCTACTGCAAAACTGCTGCCATAACAGGTGCCCAATAAGTAGTTGCTGAATAAAAGCATCACTTAAGAAAATTATCTAGAGGCATCTCCTAAAAAGAAAATTATCTTTAGAGCAAATGGAACACTGGAAGTGGAAAATCATCCTTGCTTAGATTCCCGTATCTTAGCAACAGCAGTATCTTGGAACCATGGGGCTGTCAGAACGAGATTCTGTGCCTCTTTTGTACGTGTGTGAAATAGACAGGACAGAGGTGCTGGAGAGGCAAAGTCTTGGACTAGGCTTAGAACCAGAAATAAACACTAATTCCAAATGTAACCTTCAAATGTGAATGAATGAATTAATCATAATTTCTTAGTGAATAAAAGTATGATTTTGAGAGCACCTGCTGAATAATGATGACGTTATTCTGTGTGTCTACTCTATGCCAGGCATTGCTTCAGATGTTTTATATTTATTATATTACTGAATCCTCACTAAAACCCTGAGTGGCTTCAGTATCATCTTTGAATTCTGCTCCTGTGCAAAACACACCTTGCTAAGGTATTTCGCTTAATCGCATGTTTGTTTCTCAAAGATATAAGATAGTTGTCCCTAATTTACAGATGTGTAAACTGAGACTGTGACTCAAGAGGTTAGTAAATTTTACCCAAATAACACAGACACGTAGGTACCAAAGCCAGGATTTATACCCAAGCCTAATCTTCAAAGCTCCTGAATCTGTCTAAAATATTAAACTTCCACTTCAAATTTTTATAAAGGAGAGCTTCTAAACTATCAAGTGATTCAACTTAGAGTAGAAAATATATCTAACTCTCTCCCTCTTCATCAACCATTTAGAAAGAGTCGCATCCAATCTCTGATTCATTCCCAGAGAAATACTATTTGCTCAGATACCAAAGTAACTCAGTTTAGAGTTTAAAGATCTAAGCTTTATTTTAATTACATTAGAAAAGGCTTCTATATTACCCAAGGGGCATTCAAGTTATATATTCTATCTCTGAGATGGAATAAAGACACAATTGTCAAATACTGTCTCACATTTAACATACTGCAGACACAACACCTCAAACATACGCCTTAGCTCTGCTTACATGTCCACTATATGGGTGTGTCAGGGACCAAAGGTAACACATGAAAGCCAGGATTAGGAGGAGAAAAATGCTTGTTCCTTCGTCTGCTTGTGTGTGTGTGTGTGTGTGTGTGTGTGTGTGTGTGTAAGTATACAGAGAGACATGTACTTATAACCCACACATATGCATTTATGTTCATGTCTATACACATATGTTCATGTCTATATGCATATATATGCATTTTCATATATATTTTATATATAGATATATAAATAAATAATATAATTTAAATATATAAAATATAATATATATATGCAAAATACACTTTTCATACTGTCACTTCTGCAGTTATAAGATCAGAAATCTTAAAAACAAACAGAATATTTCACATGCTCATTTTACGTAAATAATAGAAATCACTTAAAAATATCGCTTGCTGGGGCGTCTGGGTGGCTCAGTCGGTTGTGTCCGACTTTGGCTCAGGTCATGATCTCGCAGTGCTGACAGCTCAGAGCCTGAAGAAGCCTGCTTCAGATTCTGTGTCTCTCTTTCTGCCCCTCCCCTGCTCATGCTTTGTCTCTGTCTCTCAAAAATAAACATTGAAAAAAAATATGTAAATACGTATAGCCTGCTTAGATTTCTTAGTGTCCTAAATTTGAAAATGGTAAATGTAAGCTTTTTCTGCTCTTTCTTTTCATCAAAATTGTTATCTATTGTTAAAGGTGGTAACTGAAATTCCATTTCTATTTCTTTGCTTAAAATTCTACAATGATTATGGCTCCTGATGAAGTGTGGTTTGGCCTACTCCTATGTAATGTAAAGTTGGAATAATCACTTTCTCCCTTTGATTTACTATATTTTTTTACAATCACTTGTAGAATATGTGATACAATGGAATGCAAAACTATAATCTTAAGAGTAGACTGATGAATAATGAGAGCTGACTTCCTGGTTTTGCACTGTGTTGTTAATTATGAATTCTTGGAAGGTAGCTTAGGGGGACAGTTTAAAACAGATTTATGACGTACTTCAAAACAATTCTGAGCATGGACAAAAGTTTATCTTTGAAGTTTAGGGATATAATTAGAGTGGAAATAGACTTGTGATTCATAATGCTGTTATAATTTCCTCTTTGCAGACATGGGTTTCTGATGATACTTTGCATTGTTCTGAGGGAGTCTCAAGGGAAGAGAAGACATAGTAAGCTGTACTTGCATATCAATTCAATTTGGCAACTGGGATTTGTGTCCCTAACTACATGTAATTTTTAAATAAACTTTTATTTTAGACAAGCTTTAGATTTCTAGAAAAACTGTGAAGATAGCACAGAGTACCCAGAAACCCTAAACCTTATTTCCCTATGTTTACCATCTTAACCTTCCTATGCTACATGTGTTATAATGAGGGGATTGGAGCCCTGAACAAGAGGTAGAGAGATCAGAGTTCCTTCTTACTCGGCCATGTGAGGACACAGTGAGAAGGCAGCTGTCTGCAAACCAGAGAGTTCTCACCAGAGAACCAAATCTACTTGATTTGGAACCTTGATCTTGGAATTCCCAGCCTCCAGACCTGGGAGAAATAAATTCCTGGAGTTTAAGCCACCCAGTCTATGGTATTGTGTCATGGCAGCTCAGGAAGATGGGACTGTGTGATGGCATGAAGATGAAGACAGATGGAATACTGCTTCTGTCCCATTCACGACACCGTGCATCAAAAACCTGATGTGCATATAGTCAAACACGTGTCACAATAGAACTTAAGTCTGTACTGAAGGGAAAAAAATGTACTTTCGTCTGATAAACAAACAAACAAACAAATCCTATTGTTTATTAGCTGTATTTATGTTGCTCAGAGCATGTGCACATTTGGAGCCCACCCTCTTACACCAGGAGTATTTACTACTGCAATGACTTAAATACACATGGACCAAAAAGACATTAATAATACGTTTTTAAAGAGATTTTAAAGAGATTAAAATGATGCATGATTTCTTAATTAGCTCTTGTCTTTATTTTCATATGTGAAAAACAAAACCATTGTATCTTTTTACACATTTTGATTTTTTCACCAAATTGTCTTAAACTAACACCTTAATTCTAAACTACACATTTACTTATTTATGAGTGAAATTGTATAATATTAAACGCAAGTCAAAATTGCAAACAAAAGAAAACCCAAGGATGTCTAAAGCTTACGTTAGGTATCTATACCCAGAGAAACGGAACATAAAAGTTTAGAGATCTTGTACTCCAAAATGGATGAAATGAAAACTTTGTTTTCTTCTTGCTTTGCTTCATCTCAACGTCTGAATACTTCATTCACTTATATTTCATTTCACAAAAAGAAAGCTTAGCTTTAAGGCAATAATAAAATATTAACAGATTAATAATAAAATACTGATATTCATAACACATTTACACTGTTTTCATCAAGATAGTATTCTAATTACCTGGAAAGTGGATGAAACATATAATATCTCATTAATGGCAATTTACTAAACAATTTAACTTTCGTAATTCTCTTCATTCATGTAAATATAATGATTTTATTTCAATCTAGAAATGCCAATTTCAAATTAAAATATTTATACGAATGATACTAGCTGCTAAACAATGCAACAGAAATACTCTGTTTTTTTAATGTTTACTTATTTATTTTGAGAGAGAGAGAGAGAGAGAGAGAGAGAGTGCGAATGGGGAAGGGTGAGAGAGAGAGGGAGAGAATCCCAAGCAGGCACTGTCAGTGCAGAGCCCAACTCGTGCTTGATCTCACCAACCACAAGATCATGACCTGAGCCAAAATCAAGAGTCAGACACTTAACTGACTGAGCCACCCAGGTACCACAGAAACACTTTTAATTAGAAGCAAAAAAGTATGGCATTCTTTCTCATTTTAAAAGTCATAAAAAGCATAAAACCCAGGCACTGATAAACTGTCAGCACAAGAACCTTAAACAAAATAACAAATTTTAGTAATACTGTGATGATATCCTACTTCTGTTTCGGCAAACCCCAATCCTTTGAACAACCTCTTTCCCATCTAGTAACTTTGTGTGGACTTCTGGCTACCTAAACCTACCATATATTAAAGTCCCCTATCCACGCCAGTTATCTCTCAAAGGGATCTGTGCTTGAAATTATAATTTCAATAGCCTTAGGTAACAACCAGACAAGTGCCGTGACATTATCAATATACAAATATATTCCAATATTAAAACAGTGGTTATCTTTGGATAATGAAATTATGGGTTATTTTCTTTTCCTTGCTCTTCATTGTGGTGGATTAAAAAGTGTTCCCACAAAAAAAGAAGTCCAAGTCCTAAATCCATGTACCTATGAAAGTGACCTTATATGGAAATAACATCTTTATGGATTCTTTGGAGATGACTATCAAGATAAGACCATCCTGCATTTAAGATGGTCCCTAAATCCAATGATTGGTGTCTTCACAAGAGAAAAGAGAGAGATTTGATCTCATGTGGAAATAACATCTGTATGGATTCTTTGATGATGAATCTCAGAATAAGACCATCCTGCAGGCGGTCCCTAAATCCAATGATCGGTGTCCTCACAAGAGAAAAGAGTAGAGACACCGGGGAAAGTCCTTTGAAGACAAAGGTAGACTGGAGTGAGGAAACTACAAGACAACACCAAACAATCACCAGAGCCACTAGAAGCTAGGAGAGAAGTATATCAGTGACTCCAAGAAGGAACCAATGCTGCCGACCTCTTGATTTCATATTTCTGGCCTTCTGAGCTGTGGGAGAAGAAGCTGTTATTTTAACCCATTCAGTTTGTGGTAATTTGCTACCACAGCCCCAGTAAACTAATACAGTAGCTACATTTTATAATTTTTGACTTAAAAAAATTTTTTTAATGTTTATTTATTTTTGAGGAAGAGAGTGACACAGCACAAGTGGAGGAGGGACAGAGAGAGAGAGAGAGAGACACAGGATCCGAAGCAGGCTCCAGGCTTTAAGCTGTCAGCACAGAGCCCCACAAGGGACTTGAACTCCCAAATGATGAGATCATAACCTGAGCCGAAGTCGGATGCTTAACCAACTGAGCCACCCAGGCACCCCTGTAATTTTTGACTTTTAAATACTTTGAAAGAATCACAGACTCATCAAGTTGTAAAACTACTGTCCTTTCAACCTATCACTCGCTGCCCTGCCCTTAATGGGGACATCTCATACAAGTACAGCAAAATACCAAAACCAGGTATCTGCATGGGAGCAATACTGTTAACTGGACTACAACCTTCAATCAGTTCTCCACATGCACGCATGTGTGTGTGTGCGAGTGTGTATCAGTGTGTGTGTGTGTTAAATCTGTTTAACTTGACCCCATGTACTGATTCTGCTAACCACCACTGCAGTCTGGTTTTCCAGAGCCACAAAGGAATTCCCTCATGGAACTCTGTTATTTCAGATCCTGCACCTCCAGCCTGTCCTTTGGCAACCACAAATCAGATGCTATCTCTATAGTTTGGTCATTTAGAGGAGAGTATATAAATGAAATTACACATCATGTACCCTTTTAAAACTGGCTTTTTCATTAGGCATGATGCCCTTAGGACATCCAACTTATCCATAAAGCTGCTACGAAAATTCATCTACAGATTTTTTTTGTGTGAGAACATAGCTTTCGTTTACCTGGAATCAGTGCTCAAGAGTGCAACTTCTGAGTCATATGGTAAGTACATGTTTAGTTTTATAAGAAACTGTCCGACTACTTCCCGGAGTGGCTATAGCATTTGACATTCCCTCCTATACTACCACACTTCCTAGTACCTCACATTGGGAGTTAGGACCTCAACATATGAATTTGGGGGGGGGGGCTCAAACTTTCGGTCCACAACAGCTACAGAGTGACAGAGATGAGAAATCAATCCAATTTTGTCTGACTCTAGAATTAGTTCCTTGAGCATCATACAGGTGTAATTATCCTAAATGGCCATCTAAATAGTGAAGTGTAAGACATGGGATATTTGAAAATATATCTACATAGTTAATGGACTATGGATTGGTAGGTAAAAGTTAGATTTCCAATGCAGAGATATGTTTATGATTTATACATGATAGAATGATGATGGGAGAATTAACTAATTACAGTCAAGCAGCAATTACCTGTATTCTTTAGCAGACATTAAATGATTTGGGATCAAACTTTTAATATAAAAAAAGCAGACTGGATTCGAGTCTGGACTTGAGAGAGTAGAAGAGTTTTGTAAGAATTTAGACAAGAAAAATACATAAGGAGACAGAGTGAATTTAGTATTGAACTAGGAAATTGACTTTTTTTCTGGCAGTCAGGAAAAAGGGATTCTAGTATAAGAACCGGGCTTCCAATTTTTGCAAGCTAGATGAAAATCAAATGGAACAAGGGAAATCCTAAGGATATCATCAAAATTGAAAATAGCTGGACCCATATATTCCATTTGGCTGCATTTGCCATCTGAGAAATAAACTGGTAAACTCCTTCAAGGCCAGGCATCCTATGTTTTTTAACATTAAATCTGCTACAACTGAGAGCTCAGTCCCTTATATATAGTAGACACTCAAATGTTCAAATGTTTGTTAATATTTGCATTTTACTGTTCTGAGTGGTTACTGCAGTGGAGGCACATGTCCTTTAAAAATGCCCCTCTGCCTCTCCTTAATGTCCCTTACCTCCTTCTTCTTCCCTCCTTCCCTCCTTCCTTCCTTTCTTTCTGGTAGGTAAGGAAATTGTATGGAACCCTAAGAAGTCTAGGGCAAAGCCACAGAAGCATCCCTAAATTCTGAGAATGAACCACAAGCACTCTAACAACCTACCATGAACTAAGTTGGTATCGTTTGTCTACTCCAATGAGATTACACAGGAAAAGGAATTTTAATCAAAGCCAATAATAATCTTAAGAGGCAAACCCAAGAGGTATATAACTGTCAATATTACATGAATATTTAAATGTGTGTCTACATGGGAGGTATTCAGATTTTGGGTGTCCTTCACAGTAGGATGCCACATAGCCTACACATAACTTTTTTTTTTTTTTAACTATGAACTAAAATAAGAAGAATGCTGCTGAAAGAGCTGGAGGAGTAGAAGAAAAACAGAAAAACAAAAAAACAAAACTCCAAGAGGTATTTTCCCTTCACTTTTATGATTATAGTCTTTTGAGACACAACCCACATCCATGCTTACATTTTAGATGCAGGCTTACAGCTGAGAAGTTGCCTCCCATGAAACACTAACAACAACAACAACAACAACAACAACAACAACAAAGATAATGTTGAGTTTTTAAAAATCTGTCTCTTAAAAGCTAGTCTCCTTCATACCCTTTTTTGTTCAAAGAGTGAACAAGATCCTGAAAAATTTCACAGATACCCTGGACATCAACTGGCACTTACATAGCAAACATTTCCCAATTCCAGCTCCTACTTCCATCCTTCAGCTAAGCCACAGCCCATCTAGAGCTCGTGAGTCAATGATTTATTTTTTTGGAACCGTTTTATTAAGATATAATTTGCCACCATATAATTCACCCACATGAAGTGTATAATTCAATGGTTTTCGAATATTCACAACTTCATAAATGTTAACTAATTAACTCGGCATTAGTATGGGGTTGCCATCATTTTAATTTACTAATTATTCTCATCATCATTTCAGAAACTATTGGATATATGATCATCATATTCATAAACTTCAACTGCTCTTTCCAAAAAAGGTTAGCCAATGCCTATATATATCAAAAACTACTTTCTCCTAATTTTTTAAGATTTAATTTGAACATCTGAGCTTCCTGGAGGTCGAGACTCAGTGGGCTGCATTCTGGAGAAGTTCAAGGAGGCTTGCGCTCAAGCCTCTACCCCGTGCTACTGTAACACCCAGGCACTCAGAAAGCCCCCCCCCCCCCACTTCTTACACAATAAAACAATTAGAGACACAAATGAGAGTTGTCAAATTCTCCATCCATACCTAGGGTAAAACATAAGCACTGCAGAAAAAGTTCCAGTGAATACAATTTGAAAAGCACCTTTGAATCATTTTAATGCTATCACACTTGTATAACAGCAATGCTAAAACTTAAACATAAAGGGTTCTATTTTAAGCCTTGAGTCTGCTCTTTCAATTCCATATTACAAACACTAGATATAAAAAATCTCCTAAGTTAGGGTTTTACGATACTTCAAAATGTTTATTTTGCGAAATCTTTACCAAATTAAGTTAATCCATCTTTAACTCACTTAATTGACATGAGTTACAGTCAACGGAATATTTTGCTTGCAGATGGAGGTTTTAGTTTTTCAAAATTTCAGAATGTTAAAAGAATTCTGCATGAACTATAAATAATACTTTTTTTTGTTTCATTGGGTTCTCAAATAGACCCGAACTTCAAAACACTTGTCTGTTCCAACATTTGGAAGAGTTTTAATTTGCTTCAAATCTAATTAAAGTCCAGTAATTAGGGGAAAAAACTTTTCAAATTTTAGATGCCTGCTTCAGGGCATTTACTTTCTGATACTGATATACCTAACAAAGTTGACATTGCTAAATAAATCAAACACTTCTGCTACGTCATCCTTAAATCATATTTTAATATATTTTATTATCTTTTGTCCTAGGGGCATTTTAAAATTGGGTTACTCTTAAAGTTATGCTTCTCCTCAGAAATAACTGGTCTTGAGGAATTTACTCTAGGAGAGTATAATTGTTTTAACACTAAAGATCTGCACTCAACAGGGAGTTAAAGAGATATAAGTTCCATTTAGGAAAAATAAAGGAGAAAACAGGAATTGAAAAAGTGATATCTGTAGATCATGTCCCCTTAGATAGTTATTATGTCCCAAGTCATTTGTTATCGTGAAGATCCTTGAAAAGTAAAATTCATAAAGTTATCAAAACAGACATTACCAAATTCCCTAAAAGAATTTTCTTTCAATGAACATTATAAAATGTGTTTTGGTACTGTACCAATTAAGTTGTACGGGAATAAAGGTACGGCCAAAAAGTAAAGTGATTTTTCAATGACTTCACAAGTATGAACATGTTTCCAATGATATTAAGCGCCCTCTTTCAGACCCACAAAAATGTTCACTTGTTTCCAAATATACATACAATCCAATATAGACAATGTAAGTTTTCAAAAAAATTTTAATGCTTATTTTTGACAGAGAGAGACAGAGCATGACTGGGGGAGGGGTAGAGAAAGAGGGAGACACAGAATCTGAAGCAGGCTCCAGGCTCTGAGCTGTCAGCACAGAGCCCAACGCGGGGCTTGAACCCACAAACCGTGAGACCATGACCTGAGCCGAAGTCAGATGCTCAACCGACTGAGCCACCCAGGTGCCCCAACAATATAAGTTTTTTAAAAGAGTAAAGTATGCAGTATATTTTTTATGTCAGGACATCTGAAAAAAGCAAAGCAAAGCATTATCTTTTAAAGCAGGTCTGCTTTACAAATCATATTTTCTCACTTATCTCCTTACAGATTAAAAAAGAAAAGCTAACAATTCAATAGAGAAAAGTACACATACCTCTTTCTACCCAGAGGTAATTGCTAACTTTCCTAAACGATCCCCAAATTTCAAAATTTTACTCTGAGTAGAGAAATTGTTGGTATGGAAAATGGACCAGTCCAAAGAGCTTATGTAGAAGTTTTCTGAAACCCCCAACTGAAGAGGAAGATTAATTCCAAAAAAGGAAACAACTCAAGTGATAGTCTGGTTCCATTTCCTCACATGCATTCTATTCTGTTCCTCTTTGTATTTCCTACTTCCCTGGGGTCCTGCTTATCAGACTGTAAATCACCCCCAAGGAGCTGTCTGCCTAGGCTCTGTCCTTAGGAGGAAGCACAGATAATGAGGAGAGAAGCTGGGGACCAGACAGAAGGCTCCCCAGGATGTGTCATTAGCCCCTTAAAAGATAATGCAGAGAAGTCAGCATTATCAGCATTATCAGAAGTCAAAAACCCTTTACAGTCCAGCCACGACTTCCTGTAGCCACTTGAAGAGTGAGACAGCAGTATTAATTCGGACACGGTCACCTGTATGAAACGTCATTGGAATTTCAAAATCTCTTGGCTCTTTAAAAGCATAACTGTTCTTATTCATATATAAACCTACGATCAACTTCTCTGTTTTAAAATTTTAATGTATCCAAGCAATACTTTCCTTACATAGGAAAGTAGGCCTGGGTCCCATTAGTCCCATTTAGTCCCCATAACAATTTTGTGAAGTGGAGAGTACTATCACAGTTTCTACAGACGGATACATTGAGGTTATAGATCAAATAACTAAAAAAGCTAATTGGGAGTTTGAATACAGAAGAGTCGGGCTCCAAATTCTACACTCTCTTCAAACTTCTGTACTAGCTCATGGAAAGTGTCTTTAGTTTCAAGATAATTTTTAAATTAGCTTAAATCAGCAGACTTCCCCATTTAAAGGAACAATCAAGTGATCTGAGAAAGTATTTGTATTTTGAGTGTATATAAATTCTGCTTTCGAAAAGATTAAAAGGAAAGGAAACACAGACACAACGTGCACACACACACACACACACACACACACACACACACACACAACCACTATAGTTTGTCCCGTGAGTAGGGAAAAGTTCTGCCTAAGAATCTGCTCTGGCCCGACTTAAATGAAACTGTAATTGCAAACCTTTTCCTACTTTTTTTTCCTGGTTCTAAAAGTGTATGGTCTGGTAGATGGTTCTTTTGTTTGGGAAAACATAACGAACAGTTGTATATGCCAAGGTATGTTGGAGTCTAGTGGTTAGAGACTGAAAGTTAAATTTCTCTCTCCATAGCAAAATAACAAAAATGTGTAACCTGGGGAGACAGAAGTGAGATGGAACATGGGTTAAAATAGAGAAAGGGCCCCTCAAACACTAAGAACATAGCTGAGCCTATCGAACAAGACAACCAATAAGATAATTGCCATGTGAAGAACAGAAATTTTAAAATTCCTAAGCAATTTCAGGCTGTTTTCTTCTCTTACCATGATGAGTCTGCCTTCCTTGCTTACCCCCAAGGCTTCAATTAAAGTCTGTAATACATAATAACTTTGTGCTAGTAAAGAAGAGAGGAACTGTCCCATATGTGCAGCAAAGCTACAGAATGCATGACAGCAAGGACAGAAGGAGTAGTGATCAAGAATGAAATCAAGCTGTGGTGCCTGGGTGGCTCAGTTGGTTAAACGACTGACTTTGGCTCTGGTTATGATCTCGCGGTTTGTGAGTTCGAGCCCCGTGTCGGGCTCTGTGCTGACAGCTTGGAGCCTGGAGCCTGCTTCGGATTCTATGTCTCGCTCTGTCTCTGCCCCTCTCCTGCTCATGCTCTGCCTCTCTCTGTCTCTCAAAAATGAATTAAAAAAAATAAAATAGAAAATAATACAGTGTTAAAAAGAATGCAACCAAGCTACAACCATATATTCAGAACAACAGGTACTCAGAGAGTAAGTACTCAAACCCAGCCTCAAGAACACTAAGAACAGTGCTAAACTTCCCCTAATAAATGGGATGGGGGTGTGTTTGGGTATTAAGGGAATATAATCACACAAGTCTGGAGAATTTGGTGGGTAAGCATGAATTTTCAAAAAGAAGAGGGGAGAGGGAGAAGCAGCTGGAAATAAAGGAAGAAAAAGGGGAGGAAGGAAAAAAGAAAAAAAAGAGCAAGAAAAGAAAAGGGGAAGGAAGGAAAGAAGGAGAGAGAGACAGAGACAGAGGAGGAAGAAGAAGGAAGAGGAGAAGGAGGAGAAGAAGAAAAAAGGAAAGCAGGCAGGAAGGCAGGAAAGAAGGAAGGAAAGAAGAAAGGAAAAGAAAAAAAAAGAGACAACCACTGAAATAGAAGCGTTTCCCTCCCCCCTTGGTGACCAAGTCAAGGGACAGAAGGATGTTTCCAGTGCAATGCCTGACTTTTTAAACTTAAAATGACAATGTAAATTAACTTGATCTTTATGATCAAAGATCAGGAACTATTAGAGCTGGAACCTGTTCCTTTAACAGGCCAGGCTGGTCCCTATTCAGGGTCTCTATACTTCCTCTTCTTTCTGCCTAGAAACTCTTGCCTTTGGTTTGGGTATAGCTGCTTCCTTTTCATCATCCATGTCTCCAGCCAGATGTGATGCCCTTTCCTGTCCATCATGACTAACCCCATTCTCCCGCACTCACACTCCTTCCCCCATGCACTCCTATCCTCCTTGTTCCCTTAGTCTTGCTTCATTTTACTCAAAGCAGCTACTACTATCTAAAGACGTATTTTTTTCTTTCGTGTGTGTGTGTGTGTGTGTGTGTGTGTGTGTGTGTGTGTGGTGTGAAGCGTCTTGCTTATTGTTTCTCCTGCACTACAATGTAAACTCTAGAAGGGACTTGATCTCTGTCATTTACCTTTCCATTCCCAGCGCTGAGAACAATGCCTGGCACATAGTAGACCCTCAAAATAATATTTAAGAATTAAAGATATTAAAGAATGAGTGAGAGGACCTAAGAAAGGGATAAGCCCAGAAGAGGACAACTAAATGGGAAGCCTGGTAGAAAGGTTTGCTGAAAGAGTGACATACTCAATGAGGTGACAGGAGATATGAGATAAACATGAGGTAACACAGGAGTGAAAGCTCAAAGGGCAAGTGGAGTATTAGAATGCAAGAGGAAAAAAAAATTAACAGCCCCAGATCGAAATTAAAGCCCATGAGGAAGCAAGGACAGTACTGATACTCTCTAGAAATGAGGAAGAGACTGTCATCCCAAGAGACTGAGACTAGGGTGGTGTACTAAACAACATAATTAGGCCATAGCTCTAATCTAGCACTCTAGTCTTAGCAAGGACAGTGAAATCAGCCTGAGCAATGTATGAATCATCAACTGAGTAGCTGAACACATCCTTCCTGCCTAAGGGTGCCCAGCATATGACAAAAGTTCAATGAATTCCTATTAAATGGGCTAACAAATCAACAGGTCATTATGATAAGAGTTGTGGCTCAACTATCGAATCCTACAACATCAACATTAAAGGAGTCTTTCTAGGCCATCTAATCATTCTTTCTTCCAATCCCCTTTCATTTTCAAACATCTATTGGACACCTACTATGAGCACAACTTTGAAGACACGGTTAATACTATATTAATACTTTACTCTCCTAGGAAATTGCTACAGAGGCTACTTCCTCTTTCCAGTCTCAGAACAAATGTTACAAGCAGCCTTCTGGAAACAGTGTCTTTTGATTTCTAATGTAGTGATGGGTCTTAATGTTAGGAATCGCACTCCTTCCAGAGGGAAAGGCATTACAGAGCAAGCCCATGGAAAAGAGATTCAGGACAAGTAGAGACTTACAGGCCTCCCCAACCATGCATCTAGGTAAATATAGCATTCTGAAGTTAAGTATATAAGACAGTGAAAATATCTTATAAGAGAAACAATCTCCCATAAATGAAGAACGCTTTCTAATGACCTCTTCTAGGTGTTAAAAAGATTTTGCTACAAAGGTTAAAGTTAATAAACAAAGACAAATGTCTCAGAATATAGATAGAGATTCATTCACCTTATTTTTTTTTTAAGTAAACTCTACCCCCAACTTGGGGCTCGAACTTGTGACTCTGGAATCAAGAGTCACATACTCTGCCAACTGAGCCATGCACTCCCAGTCACATTAAGTCTTAATAAAAATTCACTTTTCCTAGATGGCTTTTAAGTTGCAAAGATACCACCCCAATGTAGATTTCTCATCAGTTAGCCAGCACCATCCAAAAGAAATTTCTCGAACATAGAAATATCTGTAGGCACTAGCCATTTGTGATTTTGGACTTGTGAGTACAGCCATGGAGGAAATTAATGTTTTAAATTAATTTAAATTTTATTTAAGTTTAATTCATTTAAATTTACATAACCACATGCACATGGTGGCCATTGTCTTGAATAACATAATTAGGCCATAGATCTAGTCTTAGCACTCATTAATGGAAGCTGGTATAAAAGAAATAATATGATCTCCTTCTTTCTCAAAACCTAGAAGGATAGTTAAAATAACATATCATTTCTAAAGGATCAGATAATAAACATTATTACTGAAGTCCCCTTACTCCACTCATAGATGTATTAGCTGTCTGGCCTTCAATACTTTTTAATTTTTCTGGACCTCAGCTACCTTAGCAGTAAAATAAATGTGCTCTAGTGGACCATTTGATACCTTAAGATCTTTTCTATCTCAAATACATATGATTTAAATCATCATATGTCACACTTTAAAAGGGTTATACTGGGGCGCCTGGGTGGCGCAGTCGGTTAAGCGTCCGACTTCAGCCAGGTCACGATCTCGCAGTCCGTGAGTTCGAGCCCCGCGTCGGGCTCTGGGCTGATGGCTCGGAGCCTGGAGCCTGTTTCCGATTCTGTGTCTCCCTCTCTCTCTCTGCCCCTCCCCCGTTCATGCTCTGTCTCTCTCTGTCCCAAAAATAAATAAACGTTGAAAAAATAAATAAATAAATAAATAAAAGGGTTATACTGTTTATATATAATTAATATGCCTAAGATGGCACTTGCTTTAAGACACATCACAGCTTTGAAGAAAAAACCAAGAGGACATTGAATGTATTCCAGGGACGCCTGGGTGGCTCAGTCAGTTAAGCATCCAAATCTTGATTTCAGCTCAGGTCGTGATCTCACGGTTCATGGGATCAAGCCCTGTGTTGGGCTCTATGCTGAGCTTGGAGCCTGCTTGGGATTCTTTCTCTCCCTCTCCCTCTCCCTTGGCCCCTCCTTTGTTCATTCTCTCTCTCTCTCCCTCTCCCTCAAAATAAATAGATACAAACTTAAAAATTAATTAATTTATGTATGCATTCCAACTAGAAGGCATATTACTCCTTCAGCAAATGGAAAATTATAAAAACCGAGCGTCTTAGAATCAAGGAAATACAAATGTTCACTAGAGGAATACTAAATGATTTAACACCATCGGTCAGTTTGTTATATTTATTGCTACGTATTAAGTTATAATCAGATCGTATGAAAAAGTACACAAAAATCATATTAACCCGTGCCAATACTGTTTGACAAAATAACAAATAATGTGCACAATATATAAAAAGTATAACTGGAAATGTCTCCAATAGCAGGGCCTACCCATTTTATTTTTTTTTAATGTTTTTTAGTTTGAGAGAGAAAGAGAGAGAGTAAGCAGGGGAGGAGCAGAGAGAGGAGAGAGAGAACCCCAAGCAGGCTCTGTGTTGTCAGCGCAGAGCCTGATGCAGGACTCAAACTCATGAACCGTAAGATCATGGCCTGAGCCAAAATCAAGAGCTGGATGCTCATCTGACTGAGCCACCCAAGTGGCCCCCATTTTATTTTTTCTTAATAATGGTTTAAGTTAAAGTCAGTCCTAAAGAATAGCACTTGCTAATGATAAATGTGAAACAGAGTTTTGAATTTCCTACATTTTTACACACAAAACTCCCTAAGAGTGGCTTACAGATTGTAGTAATATTATACATTAGACATGAAATTCCAGAGACCATTGCTATCCGTTTTGGCTTTGTAAAATCTTTGTTTAAAATGTCCCAGGGGTGCCTGGGTGGCTCAGTGGGTTAAGTCCCAACTCTTGATTTCAGCTCAGGTCGTGATCTTGCAGTCGTGAGACCGAGCCTTGCGTCAAGATCTGCGCTGAGCATGAAGACTGCTTGGCGTTCTGTCTCCCGCTCTCTCTGTCCCACTCCACTGCTTGTGCAAGTGCGCACTTGCTCACTCTCTCCCTCTCTCTCTCAAAAGTGTTAAAAAATTAAAAAATAAAATATCCTCAAATATGTGTACTTTGTTGTTTTTTAGAAATAAGTTATGTGACTAAAAGAGTTACAGGGTAATTAATTTCTTCCTTATAAAAAGTGTTAAGTATGGGGGAAATTAACATATATTCATAAAACAGATATAATTATTGATTCATCATATCTATCTGTAGCTCATGTTCTCCCACAATTATAGTACACTATTAAAAGTATCTCGAACTGGTTAATAGCTAGAATTCAATGAGAACTATTTTAAATCTATGAATCAAACTCAATGCTCTGTGAACCTTAAATAACAACAAAAATAAATAAATAAATAAACAGCTAGGAAAACTAGCTGAAAAACAATAAAAAGACAAAACCACACTATTCAATTTTATCCAATGAACAGACTTTGAAAATCAGGACTGGATGTGCTTGTCAATTATTTTTAAATCCTCTTAATTACCAGCACTAAAGGGAAACGCTACAAAAAGCATTAATTCGTAAGTAAACAAAGAAGTAGTTCTAAAGAAAATTCAAAAGTCATTTTCTCCAAGACATCTTTTTAAATGAAATATAAAAGCAGAGCTTCCTTTTCTGAATTCCATTCAATGTCATTAGAACGACAAACAATTGCCACTAATTCTTTTAAGGTAACCTACATGATTCTTGGAAAAAGGACAACGTGACATAAACCCACACTCCAACAGACATAACATCTAATCAGTCAGCAAATATTTACTCATCATTTACTAACTCATGCAAGAAACAGAGCACGAAGAGCTGAGAAAAAAATCAGTTCTTGCAATTCTGCCCCTCAAGGTCTAGAGAAAGAGGACAGAAAAGCAGCGAACATGGATGTTGGGAGAGGGGGCGGAGAGACCAATGGGGAACACGGACAGATGGGTCGTGGGGCAGGGAAAATGAAAGAAAGATGTGCTGTGGGGAAATGCTGACGCCTATTCCTAAAAAGAAAAGTTGCAATCCCCATGGCTACAGCAGTTGAAATATTACTCTTAAAAGGATCTGCTTAATATTCTACCCTAGCCGAGCAGCCTACGCTAAAATGCACTGAAGAGCTACTCAATAAATGTTGGCCAAATGAATAGCCATTTTTTCCCCTCTATGCAAAGCTGGTCCATGTAAAAGTTCAAAACTTCATTGCGTGCAGTCAAGTGTCTATTCATGAACAGCTGAACAGTTTTGAACTTACAATGTGCATTCCTGAAATCGAGCCCTTTCTTTCTTTCTGTGTAAGAGCGGTACCCAGTTCTTCACCAATCATTTATTGAGGACCTATGATACACAAGGCATCCCGTTAGTTGCCGGGTATAATGAAGTGGGTATATATACTTAGTTCTGATGTTTCTCTGATTCCAAACTTTTATACTTAATCTATCTGTAGACATCTGATAGGTACCTCAATTTTAACATAACGAAACAAACTCTTTACTGTTTTTTTTTTCCCACAAATACACTTCTCCCCTGGTTTTCCTTCTTAATAAAAGGGACCACTGCCCCAACCATACACACAGTTGCTAATGGGGGGGAAAAAAGCTGCTAGTTCTTAAAATCCAGCAGGAAGAAAAACAATTTTTAAATAAACTTTATCTAAAGTAAAAGGAAAAATACTATCAAATAGTGATATGTGCTATGCAGAGAATTAAAATGGCGGGGTGAGTCTGCTGGTGGTCTCAGAAGGTGTTTGAGTTTTGATTCCTGGAGAAGTAGACCTTGGGAAAGGATTTAGGTACAAAAAGTTTAGTTGGGGGGGTGGAAACATCAGTGGGAAGGCGGGAACTAAGACAAGGAGGCCAAGTGGCCATTACAGGGTTCCTTACCAGGACAGCTACACTGCCAGCAACTTCATTTAATCCCACTGGGTCAACTCTGGGACCCAGTGAACATATGCATGCTTCAGAGTTTTCCATCTGAGGGGTGGGGGGGGGGGGCTGGGATATTTATATACCAAACCCTAACAGTTCCTGGTCGAGAGCTGATGGGGGAGACAGAACCACTTCCCCAGTGCCTGTGTCCTTCTGGTCAGTAACAGGAGGCTCACATGGGGAAAGACAGCATGCGGACAATCAAAGGCAGGTGCCACCGTCGTGCTGTGAAGGAGGCAAAGCAGAGTGTACGGGCGGGCCTGCATGAAGCCTGATGGCAGGGCGACATACATATATGCTGGAATCTAAACGGACAGGAGGATCTGGGATACAAGATTTCCGGTCACAAGAAACTGCCAGAACAAGATCAAGCTCGGTACACTTATGAAATGTCAGCTGGACAGAATGCATGGAGCAAAGAGGGAGGCCGGGAAAATCAGGTCGGAAAAGCAGATACAGACCAGATGACAAAGGGCTCTGAAGCCAGAATAAAATGCCTGGAGTTCATTCTAATCAAACTGGGAAGACACAGGTGGGAAGTACAGGCTTGGCAGGATCTTACCTACGTTTTGAAAAGAGGGCTCTGGTGCAAATGAATAGTCGGACCACGAGTGAAAATAAGAAACTGGGGACACTGCCACAGTGAAGTTACAGTGGTGGCAGGGGATATGAAGAAAGCAGACCTGCCAGGGAGCTGGATATGCAATAAAGGGTACGGGAGAGGCAGGCGGGGTGAAGAATCCCTCCTACATCCCTCACTAGCAACTCTATAGAAGGTAGGCGCAGTGGTCCCTTTTACTAGGAAGGAAGAAGACGAGGTGAGAAGTAGATTTGTGAAAAACAGTGAAGTTTCTTTTAGTTAAGGTTAAATACACAAGTTTGGAACCAGAGAAACATCAGGACCAGAGACAGATACAAAGGAAGCATCTACATGTGTATAGCATTGGAAGGCAAGAAATTAGATCAGGGGTAGTATTATACATAAAGAAGAAACGGGCTCCAAAGACCGACTTTTACACTGCAAATAATAAGAACACATCTGCCAATAACATTTTATTGTATCACGGTAAAATATACCTCAGTAGTCACGGCCAACCCATTCTGTCATTCATTCATTCAGTATTTATTGAGTTTAAAATAGACTCAGGGCAGGGGCGCCTGGGTGGCGCAGTCGGTTAAGCGTCCGACTTCAGCCAGGTCACGATCTCGCGGTCCGGGAGTTCGAGCCCTGCGTCGGGCTCTGGGCTGATGGCTCGGAGCCTGGAGCCTGTTTCCGATTCTGTGTCTCCCTCTCTCTCTGCCCCTCCCCCGTTCATGCTCTGTCTCTCTCTGTCCCAAAAATAAATAAAAGTTGAAAAAAAAAAATTAAAAAAAAAAATCTTTGAAAAAAAAATAAAAAAAAAATAAAATAGACTCAGGGCATTATGCCGAGAACTGTAAGAAATTTAAAATCTATCATATATTAACCCTCATTTTTAAGGGCTCAGGGTCTAAACCCATACAGATTAAAGACTGACTGTGGTAATTGTTCTAAGAGAGATACAGAGAAAGAACCATGGTAACTTAGGAGAAAGAGATTATTTCCACCTGGCAAAATCATAAAAGGTTTTGAGTGGAAAATAGCATTTAAGCTGGGGCTTAAAGCCCTTTCAAATTTGTAAAACTTGCCCTCTAAACACTTAGGAAGTGGATGCATTTCAAGAGTGAGAGACTTAAAGAACAAAACCACAGAGAGAAGACTTTGGAGGGAGGATAATTCTAGAGCTCATTAAATAGTTCAATTTGCTAGATGATAAAATACATGAATGGGATAGATGGTGAACATTTCTAGGATACCACATTTATTAAATACATCTCTAACGTTTTCCATGTAAAGAAATAATTCACTTTCCATGGTGTCAAACATAAATTTGATTGGGTTTAAGAAAAAATTTTAAGCCATAAGTTCGTTTCATTTCAATTCACTGTACTAATGTACCATGAGCAATCATTCTGCGCTTAGAAATTCACTTCTCACATCTACTGTCCATTTTGGTTATATTTTTCTTCATTTAATCATTTAATAGCACCTTTTCCATCTATCCAACTTTATCTTTAAACGCTGGAAATTCATGCATTATAAGCTAGTCAGTATAAAGGAAAAGAAAAAGACATAGGCTGGGTAAGGGGATAAAACACGGCTCAGAGGAGTAAACAGCACCAGGGGGCACACTGGTGGGAAGAACAACGGAGGCACAAATGGCCAACAGAAGGGATGGGCAAATTCACAGACTGTAAAGAGGTATTTCACCCAGTTCCATGCTCTAAACTCGTTCCTTTAGATAGCTTTCATTTTTCTAAGTAATATCTACACCCAACGTGGGGCTCAAAATCACGACCCTGTGATCAAAAGTCACATTAGACAGACTTCATTTTAAACCCATAAGTTCAGTTTCTTTCTGCCATTCTTTAAAAGACTATGAGAAACATCCTTTTATGGTGGCCTTTAAAGACTTTTTCATACACAGTCCCTAAAAAACACAATTTAGCCATAAAGAGCTTTCTGAAAAACACTGCTTACAAGACAATCCTTTTTTTTTTCTCATATTGCTGGTCATAAGAATAAAGTTTATCATTAGTGAAGGACCAAGTGTTTATCTCCATGGAGGTTCTCAAGAGGACCGCCATGCTCACAATATGATGACATGCACAAGAGAGCCAAACAAAAGAAGAAGAAAACGCAACAAGGCAACGAAACATTAAACACAAAAATGTGCAGGAACTCTTTCAAAAATAAAGAACGAATAGAAACAATTCAAATAAATGAGCCCATGAGGGGGATACTCACGGACGTCAACTGGAAACAACAGACAAGAAAGCAGTGACTCTGCTGTACAGAGAACATGACAACATTACAGACCCTCAAAATTTGGAAAATCTTAGTTTAAAAAAAAGCCGCCTGGGCAGCTCAGTCAATTAAGCGTCTGGCTCTTGACATCAGCTTAGGTCTTGTGAGTTCAAACTCCACGTCCGGCTCTGTGCTGACAGTGCAGAGCCTGCTTGGGATTCTCTCTCTCTCCCTCTAAGACCCTCCCCTGCTCACTCTAAATACATACATACATACATACATACGTACATATATAAATACATAAGTAAATATGCAAAATGCCAACAGCAAGAAGATAAAACATGTATGTCAATCAACCCTTTAGAAAATGACTGAATAAAAGTAAAAATACTATGTAACTAATGTCCCAATCCAACATGTAAATATCTATGTACTTCCAAAGAAAATTTATCATTGTCTATTCAAAACTTAGAAATTATGAAAATATTATACATTCTATGTCTTAAGCTACCTTGATAATCAGTCGAGGGAGGAAAGAGAAGAAAAAGGAAATAAAGGGGAAAAAGTAAGTAGTATCTTATAAAAATAATTTTACAGTACATAAAATCAATTTTTCATACCAAAAAAAAGATCAATAAAATATAAACTACTTTCCAGTTAAAAAAATAAAACTGATTTTGCCCCAGGGCACCCGCGCATACAATTCTGACTCCTCCAGCCTTCTGGAAAGCATAAAAATACAAAAGAATTATCCAAAGAGACACAATCTTTCCTCTTCCCCCTCCTCCTCCTTCAGTGAATGATTTACCATTCAATAAAGGTTAACTCAGGTCAACTTAAAAAAAAAAAAAAAGAAGAAAAGAAAAGAAAAAGGGAGCTAGTGCTCAACCTTAATGTAAAGTAGAACAGAAAATATCTCCTGATTATTTATCCTTCAGTGACTTATTAGATATTAGGAATGGCTGATGATATTTTTAAATACTTGATTTCACAACAAGTTACCTACTTTCAAATGGCCCTTTCAAGATATCTGTGTTGACAGGCTAGAACTTGTAGTGTCCTGAGAAGTGCACAGCCGTGTTCAGAAGGCCCACACAAGTAGAAATGTTGAAAAAAATCTGGGTTCACAGATGGTAATATACCAGATGCTAGAACACCAAATAAGTTGTCATTTGATTTTGGATTTAAATTAAATGAACTGGCTTGCTAACTGAATTCATTTGTCTGTCATTAGACTGACATCTCCAACCTCCCAAAAGCACAGTTTACTTTTTTTTTTTTACCTCACCAGTATATGCCTTTGTGTGAATACTGGGTAATCTATTATATATACTGGATGCACATGTTACTCAAAATTGCACTTTAAGAAAAAATAGCATCGAAAAAATAATCTTGTTCAACATCGGATTTAACTAAAAATATATAGTTTACTCTTATTCCTGTATGACTTTTTTTCAGGCAGACAAGTGGAAAAGAATTTCAGGCATCAGGAAGAAAGAGCATATACAAAATTGTGGAATCATCATCAAATTTGGAAAACTGAAAAGATTTCTCAAGGGCTCAACTCAAGGTATCTAAAGAGGATGAATGAAGTTACCGTAAGACATGTGAGCTTGATCAATGAAGGATTCGTAGAATAGGAAATCCTACTATTAGATTTGGGGGGTGTGGGAGGAACACAACGTACAGAGTAAAATGTTTACACTACCTTAAAAGAAATTTCATTTAAATAAGACCTTACCACAATAGTCATATAATTGTAAACAAAAACGTAATCTCATTATAAAGCCCAGGCTCCTTGTAACAAAGACCACAATTAAGAATCTGGGTTTATATTTTTATTGTACATAACACTCACTTCTTTTCACTTATCACCTTTATTATTGGTTCTAATTTTCCTGCCCAGTAATCCCATAACTGTATTTTAACTTTTTTTTCCCTGCTACCTATTGGGGGTGGGAAGGAGGGGGCGGGGGCGAGGTGTGGAATGCAGCAAAGTCGTTCTGAACAGACAAAATTGACAAGAATTGTGAAAACAAAGGATGTGACAGCCCCAGAATTTTGACCTTTAGAACTTGAAACCAGATGTATGACTCAGCTCCCCAATACACATGAACTCTTTTGTATTCTGGGTACAATGGCAAATATTTCCTGTTATTAAAACATTTTGGGATTATCTTCCCAAGATGTTAACATAGAGCTTCTGAAAAGATAACTGCACAGTGACAATAAAAAGATTGCTAAGGGGGCCTCTAAGCTACAGGACAAACAGTATTGCATTTCTAGTGAGAAGAACACTCTCTATAGGCAGAGATCCATGAAGGCTTAAGTTGCCCAGGTTCACATTAACCTCTTTGGTTAGTGCATGTGCTTTAGAAAGCCTGACAATCACAGGGTTGGCTGGCAGTGGGGGAGGAGGGTCAGTGGTGATTCTCTTCCACTGCTATTGAGGAAAAGTGTCCCAGGATAATCTTGAAGCACATTACACCTTAACTGTTTATTAGAGCTGGGACAATTAAGGGCATGACAGTGGCCGAATGTAAGGGTGTTAATATCAGAAATGAAGTTCCTGGCCCTTATGCCCTGGACTGCTCTGCTCCCATGAAATCTTGGACCACCCAGACATTCACTTTGCTAACCATCCTCTTCAACTAAAGTGGAGATATTTACTCAGAATGAGGGGTTATACTTACAGTGGAACGTATCTTCATATGTATTTTAAACATTACATTTATAGGAGGTTTTTTTTTTAACTATATCTGTTGAACAGAAAACCCTCAGGTGGTACCATGTGCTTCATTATTTTTTTAAGAACCTTCTCTCCCTTGAAAATCAGTACATACATTCTTCATAAAAAGTATATTACGACAACATTTAAAAAGCACTTACAATACCTAGTCATGTCACTTAAAGTATATAATTTGGTTTAAAAATAGCTCCAAGTTTTAGAAAATGTATAAGTCAAAGAAGTGAGAGGGGTATATTTACTTACTAATGTAATGCTAATTTAATCTATTATTAGGAGCTTTTAATATGCCAAAGAGTCTGCTCTGAGCAGGAGTCTGACTGTGTTAAGTTGAACTTCACATTTCATACAATTTACATTTCTAAGGGCAACACTGAAAAAAAAATATAAATGAATGCACTCAGGTTTAGCTTTCAGATATCCGGGCAAGCATAATATTTACTTTATCTAGTTGAAGGAAGTGAACCCAGAAACAGCACACTGTATTTGTAGTCAAAGAGTGAAGAAAAAAAAATGTGGAATGAGTTAATATTTGTTCATAATCATCACCTGGTGGAGTCAGACAGGTCTGCCACTTTGTACCCCACCGTTAAGACCCTGGGAAAGCTCCATAACTTCTCTGGAGTCTGAGCTGCCTCATCTTTGCTAATTCATGGGTTCGCTTACAGACCTAAGTGAAAGAAAGCTAACAAAATGCTGGCCCACAGTAGAGAGCACTAGATATTAGCTCCATATCCTTCTATAAAATGGAATGCTGTTCATGTATTTAATAAAATATTAAAACCTACCATAGTAGATTCTCATTTTTCATGGAGTCCATATTTGCTAATTTGCCTACTGGCTAAAAGTCTCTTGCAACCCCAAAATCCACATGCAGCACTTTTGTGGTCATTCGTGGACAAGTGCATGTGCTGTTGTAAAAACTTGGAATCATCCAAGGTGCACATTCCCAGCCTATGTGGATCAAGGTAATGCTCTGCCATCTGGTTTCAGCTCTCTCACTGACAACAAAGTGTCCCTTTCACAGTGCATGTAGTGCCCTGTTTTTTGCATTTTTCTGCTTTCTGTTGGTGATTTCACTGTTTAAAAAGGCCCCAAGCACACCTCTGAAGTGCTATCTAATGTTCCTAGGCACAGGAAGGATATACTGAGTCCTTACGGAGAAAACAGGTGTGCTAGGTAAGCTTTATTCAGGCACGAGTTATTGCGCTGTTGGCTATGAATTCAGTGTCAATGATTCAACAATATATATAACATAAGGTGTCTTTAAACAGAAGTACACACAACACAAGTTTTTCTATTTATCAGTTGATGACAATGTGACAAAGGGCTCAAAGAAACTTGATCCTCCTATATGTCCCCAAGGAGCAATGGTTCAGTATTCACTAGTTCCATGTTTTTAATGACTTTATAGAACATAACTACAATGAGTTACAAGAACCGACTGTGTATGCTGGATTTTACGTTAAACAACAGTAATACACAATTTAAAAATGTAGGTCTTTACTCACAAAGAAATTAAAATGTCAGCCACTCACTTTGTAAACTTTAGAATACAAACTCACAGCTGCTAGAATGGAAATATGATCGGCAAGGTGTAATTTACAAATCAGAACGTTTCCTTTTCCTATTGTGTGAAAAACATAAACGTCAGGTCATTGGAGATTAATATTAAAATATAAATTACCTCCTTGTTTTTTGGCTGCAGTAAATACCACAAATGCCTGGCTTATTTATTAGCTATATGACTTCCTATCACAGTCTGATATATCTATTAGCTAAATCTATGCATGCCCATCATCTCTGTAGGCTGAGTTTCAAAAGTATCTGTCTTCAGCTTGTCCAGGATATGAATTGTTTCCCTTGAGTATTTGAACTTCAAGCCTTGACTGCATCTCAAGAATGAGTGAGAAGTTGGGGGTGGCGGGGTGAGAAACTTTGGAAGGCAATTTCCACCAAACTTCAGGTCCTCTTCTTCCCCACAACCTCCCTCACACACCCCCAACTCAGTCCTACTCAAGAGAGGGGGAAGGAACTACCACTCTCTCCTTTTTCAAGTTTTTACTTGATTCACCCTGTGCTCCTAGGAACTCATACTCCTAACTGGTCTAACAAGTGGCTTACTGTGCTTGCTGTGTCTGAAATAACAACGACGACAGCAACAGCTTCTACCCCTTCTCCTGGACTTACCCATGCCAGCACTCAGCTTTTTGTTCTTTATTTTGTCCTCCGGTACAAAGAAAGGCAGAGAATGAGCTGGCTGATCCCTTCATCATTCTGCACTCTGCTCTGCCTCCTTCTGTTGCCTCCCTCTGTGCCTTCAGGGAGCTGACCTTGACACGGTCCCAGACCAGGCTCCCTTGCCCTCCAGCATCTGACTGGATTTGGTCAAAGCAAAGCACTGGCAGAACTACAGAGGACAAAAGGAAAGAAAGGCTGGGCTATCTACTTCTATATCCTGTCTCACTCAAGTCCTGGGGTGCATTTATTTTCAAGTCAGGTGACCTCTTCCTCTAACACCCTGTCTTTAATGACTCTCAAAGTATGATTCAGGGACCCCCGGTGTTTCCAAGGCCCTTTCAAGAGGTCCACGATATCAAAATTATTTTCATGGTAATCTTAACATACATTTTGCCTTTTGCATACTCATTGTCTCATGAGGGTACAGTGACGTTTGCCAATGCCAACATGGCATGGTATCACAATGGACTGGATGCAGAAGCAGAAATGAACATCTACCTATCTTCCATGATGTCAGACACTAAGAAAATTCCAAAAATTTAAAACGATTGCATCATTATCAATAAAGTTCTTCTTTGAAAAACTGCATTATTTTTATAAAGTTATGTTAACATAAAATGAGTATATTATTAAAGTTTCTTCATTATTAAGTTTCCATCTGTTTCCTGCCAGGACCCTTTCAGGCACAGTAGGGATGTTGACCAACAGAAAAACAGATCAAGGGTGAGAAGCGGAACTCACCAAAAGAGAGAAGCAAATGACCACAAATTGGTAAAGAAAAATGTGTACCTCTACTAGTACTAAAAACATGCTAACCAAAATGAGAAATGGCTTTTAAGTGCTTTAAGTTTTAGGTAAAAAGGATAATCATTATATCATTGCTTAAAGAGACACAAAAAAAATTTGAATCAAAATTTGCATAGTGTTCAACAGACAATTGGTTGAAGGAATTACAGAACATGAATTGAAAAGAACACCAGCATACTGTGAATAAAGTAATGCTCTGGACGAATTGTTTAATACCCATTGTATTTTATTATTTGTTGAAAACATCATATTATAAAGGGGATGCACCATGATTCCATGTTTGTGAACACAGAAATGTATACATCCACAATAAAAAAGATGGGAGGTTATACACCAAAATGTAGCCTGAGTAAACATGTGGCCAAGACCCATGAAAGGAAGGAGAAACATAGAACACAGCACAAAAGATTTAGGGAAGGCTTTGTGGACAAGGAAACCCAGAACTGAGGGCCAGAATTAAAGCCATCATGGTGAGGAAGGGTGTACCAGGAAGACGGCAGGGTATATGCAGAGCTATGAGAAGGCGTGAGGTTCCAATTCTGCAGTTCTGTTTCATGCACTACGACCTTGAGGTTAATGAAGGGTGGAGGGTAGAAGAGGAAAAACTAGACTGAAAGACTGAACGCCACGCTGAGAAACCCAGATTTTATCTGAAAAGCAAAGGAGAGTTGTCAGAAGTGACAGAATAGGCAGTTAGTTAGATATAAGCAGGGAATGGTACTTTCTGACCACTAAAAAGACAGAAATCGAGAAACCGCCAACCACCCCTGGAAGACAAACAGCTAGAAAAAGCCCCGGGGAGCATTCATATACCTTTCCCTACAACCGCTGCTCTACAGTAATCTATAGCTACAGTATAATACATTTATATTGCTGATTACACACACACACACACACACACACACACACACACACACACAGCGATAACTGTCAGGACAGTTCTGGCAATCACCATACACAGCCAAAAACATCCCCTCCTCACTGGTTGGAGGAGTCGCTTAAATGAGTGGAGACAACCTCAGCAGGAGACCGCCCTAGCTATGACCCATAACCTTTGCAAACATAAAAAGAAAAGACGCTCCTAAACCCCACGGCATTTGGTACCTCTGGGCCTGCGCGCTCTCCCATCTTACAAATGTACTTTCCCTTTAACTGCCATTAAACTCTCACTTACTTGAGAGTTTCTTGGTCAAACCCAAGAGCTGAGGTTGGCACAGAGGTAAGGCACAGAGGCACGGAAGGGGCTTCCATCGACAGAGGAACTTTAAGAGACTGATATTTCTGACAGCAGTGTAGAAGACATATGGAATGGGCTACACGAATGGCAGGGGAATGGCAAATTGGAAGCCACTGCATAATCCAGGAGGCTATGATGTTGCCTAAAACTCAAGTTGCAACAGAGGTGATGGAAAGGAATATTTAAGACAGAGCTAGGAAGTAGAAACAATAGATCCTGGAAAACATTTAAATATAAGGATAGAGATGGGAATGAGGAATTCAGATTTCCAACTGAAACAATTTGGTGAAAAGTGTTACTATTCCCTTTGTTACAGACTGAACGTTTGCTTCCCTCGAAATTCACATATTGCAAACGAACCTCCAGTGTGATTTTATCAGGAGGTGGGACCTAAGGCATGACAGTGGAGCCCTTATGGATAGTATCAGTGCCTTAAGAGAGTTCCCTTGCCCCTTCTACCATGTGAAGTTACAGTGAAGAGACTGCTGTCCAAGAACAAGGAAGCAGGCGCTCAGCAGAGACATAATCTCTCTGGTGCTTTGATCTTGCATTTCACAGCCTCCAGAACTGTGAGAAATACATGTTTGTGTAAGCCACACAGTCCATACTACTTTTGTGATAGCAGCCCAATGGGCTAAGACATTCCTTTACAATGGAATTCTTTGGGAAGAATTAAGCATGGGAGTTAACAGCAGTTTTCAATATATTGAAATTGGGATATTAAGGGAACATCCACGTAGTTATGACCAGCAGGCATTTGGATACGTTGGGGCTGAATGACAAAAGCAAGGTGCAGAAAATACAGATCTGAAAATTATCAATAAATGTATGGTTATCGAAGCCACAGTCGTGGAAGAAATCCCCCAAGAAAAGGCTATAGTAAGAAGGTTAAGATGGGATTCTTGGAAACGTCATCATTTAAAGCTTTTGAGCCTTGTTTCTCAAGAACGAGTGTTCGTAAGATTCTACGTGGAGCCAGATGAAGTGCTACAGCCTTTCCGTCATGAACCCAATCTGAGTGATTTCTTCTGCATATCGCCACAATAAAACCTAAAGTGAAGAATCCAAAAAATCACTTAGTTTAAAATAAGAAAGACATAATCATCTATTGGAACATGGTGGACTAAATATTTTTTAAAGTCTCTAAAATCTCTAAATAAGTTTCTGAATGTTCTATGACCCCCACATCTCTAACATGTATCGAAAGCAAAATTTCCTTCTGTCGCAGTTTTATTCCTGGTGGGGGAAAAAGTCACCTAAGACAAAGTTCTTAGAGAACAAGAATCCATCATGGGCTTTAATTTATAATGTCTTACTCCCTTCGGGCTGCTATAACAAAAGTACCACAGACTGGGTGGCTTACACAAACATTTATTTCTCACTGTTCTGGAGACTGTGAAGTGCAGGATGAAGGCACCAGCAGGGTAATCTATCTGGAGTAGGCAGTTATGTACACGTGAGCAGGAGAGAGGGGAGGACAGTAGACGGGAAACTGCCAGGGACCACCCAGTCTCTGCCCAGAGACCACCCGACTCCTTTAGACCAATCCCTTTTGCGGTTTAGCACAGCCCAATAAGCAAAAGACACAAGCCACAGAGACGGTCTCAACATTGGAGCATGCACACTTAAGGAAAAAACTTTGTCCTCTAGTAACTCCAAGGCTGTTATGATACCATTTGCTTTGCAGTTTTGCTCTCTCCCTCCAGCACCTTGGGTATCCCTTAGGCACTCCTGGGAAGATGGCGCTTAACATGAAGCAAAAAGTTGGAGGGGAGGAAACCAGGGCAGATCCAGAGGGTGGTATAATAATGACAAGATGGGCAGGAGGAGGCAAAACAGACCCCCATAGAAAACACAATGCAGAACTCAGCAGGGCGGTTACCTACTTCGAGCCAGCCTGCTTCTTTTACTTCTCTGCAGTGTACCTTTGCTTTACGAAATAAAACCTTTGCTGCTTTAACTGTCTATGGACTGAACTGAATTCTTTCCTTCAAGAAGACAACGACCAGGGGATTTACAATCCATTACCTGATTAACAAAACCAGGACCTGAAAATTCTTCTAAATTTTAGTAACACACTTAATATTAATATTACATTTACTAATTATAAAGTAATATAATACATTTGCATATCTGGTTGACAAATATTAGAGGCATTATACCAAATAAACTAAAACGGTACTCTTACATAGTTCTTATGAAAAGACATTAGTATAACTTTTTTAAAGCAATAGGGCAATATGTATCAAACATGTTGAATAAAGCAAAATTTTGATCCAATAATTCAACTTTCTGGAAGTCATTATAATGAAATAGAATATATATATGTATATGTATATGTATATGTATATGTATATGTATATGTATAAAATATGTTTATAACCAAAATGTTCACTGTAGAGCAGGTATGAGTCAAATTTAAAATAATCTTAGGGGACGCCTGGGTGGCTCAGTGGGTTAAGCAGTGGAATTTTGATATCATCTCAGGTCATGACCTCAGCATAGTGGGATTTAGCCTTGCATCCAGCTCTGCACTAAGCATGAAGCCTGCTTGGGATTCTCTCTCTCTCTCTCTCTCTCTCTCTCTCTCTCTCTCTCTCTCTCAAAATAAATAACAATTAAACATTAAAAAAATAAATTAAATAATTTTAAAGCCCAACCATGTGTTACCACTTAAACTATATTCCACTGGTAGGAATCCTATGAAGCAATTAAAAATGATATGATCAATGTTTCTCGTTCAGAGATTCATGGCCCTGAGACTCCTACAACATTATATAATATTTTCTTCTATATACATTCTTATGGTGGAGAGAGATGTTCCACAGATTTATGTAGAATATCAAATGAGTTATAACACAAAGGATTTTGAGGATCACTGACATTACAAGCAACTATTTATACAGAAAGACACTGACAGTATTTTGTCAAGTGAAAAAACCAGGTTAAAAAATAACATATCCTTTCACCTATTGATGGACACTTGGGTTGCTTCCATATCTTGCCGATTGTAAATAATGCTGCAATAAACAAATATAAGGGTATTAGAATTTAAATTAATATATTATATTTTTAAATTGGTGTTTTTATTTCTTTGGGTAAACATCCATTCTTACTGGATCATACGGTATTTCTATTTTTAATTTTTTTTTTAATTTTTTTTTCAACGTTTATTTTTGGGACAGAGAGAGACAGAGCATGAATGGGGGAGGGGCAGAGAGAGAGGGAGACACAGAATCGGAAACAGGCTCCAGGCTCTGAGCCATCAGCCCAGAGCCTGACGCGGGGCTCGAACTCACGGACCGCGAGATCGTGACCTGGCTGAAGTCGGACGCTTAACCGATTGCACCACCCAGGCGCCCCCTATTTTTAATTTTTTTGAGAAATCCCCATACTGTTTTCCACAGTGGCTGCACATTCCTACCAACAGTGCAGAGGGGTTCCTTTTTCTCCACGTCTTTGCCAACTTCTTGTCTTTTTGATTGCAGCCATTCTGACAGGTGTAAGATGATACTTCATTGTGGTTTTAATTTGCACTTCTCTGACGATTAGTGAGAATGAGCATCTTTTCATGTGTCTGTTTGCCATCTGGATGTCTTCTTTGGAAAAGTGTCTATTCAGGTCTTCTGCCCATTTTTTAACTGGAATATTTATTTTTGGTGTGTAAAGTTATGTAACTTCTTTATATATTTTGGATATTAACCCCTTCTCATAAGTGTCCATCAATAAATGAATAAAGATGTGGGAGATATATAATACACACACAATGGAGTATTACTCAGGATGAAGTCTTGCTATTTATGACAACGTAGATGGACCTAGAGGGCAAGTGAAATAAGTCAGACAGAGAAGGACAGATACCATATGATCTCACTTACATGTGTAATCGAAAAGAAAAAATGAGTGAACAAACAAAAAGCAGTAACAGAGCCATAAACATAGAGAACAAACTGATGATGGCCAGAGGGTAGGGAGGTTGGGGGGGGGGGATGGGCTATACAGGTGAAGGGGAATGGGAGATACAGGCTCCCACTTATGGAATGAATAAGTTACAGGGATAAAAGGTAAAGCACAAGGAATATAGTCAATGTGTTGCAATAATGTTGTATAGTGACAGATGGTGGCTACACTTGCAGTGAGCACAGCATGACATATAAACTTGTCAAATCACTATGTTGTACACCTGAAAGCAATGTAACATTGCGTATCAGCTATACTTCAATCAGAAAAATAACATTTTTATGAGATCTCATTTTTGTAAATGATAATTTGAAATGCATAAATATTCACACATATAAAAAGTTATAAAAGCCATGTAACAAAGTATTAAGAAGAGCTACTGTAAGTAGATTTTAGACATTCTTATCAAAAGAAAAATCTGGAAATTATAAACCATCTGTATATTTAATGCTTTCTCATATAAGTAAACTATTAACATAACTATAGTTTATTTGATGATACATTTTGCTACTTAGAAAAATAGTCCAGATACTAAAATAGGTATAATAGTTTGAAGTTTTTGTAATCAAATTTGATTTGAGGTAATGATTGCATTACTATCAAATATTAGACTTTCTATTAAATAAATGTCAAAGCCAGTACAGGATACAACCCCTAAGGATCTGGGATTTGAGATTCAGTACTGCCCACAAATTAATCCAAACCATATAATGGTTTCTGGTTCAGCCTTCGGATGAATAAAATCCAGGCCTATATAATTAATTAAAGATCATTTGATATTTAATTCATCTATTGGTATTTAGGCTCAAAGATATGCCAAGCCATACACGCTACTCCAACCTCTACTGTAGTTACTACATCACCCCTTTAAAGTTACATTTGTTTTCTGGTTCCAAATATTGTCTTAAATTATATTATACAACAACATGTGTATAAACTTGTAATATCATGACATCATGAACAATGTGGATTCACTAGAAAAATAACTCAATGAGTCATACAAAGAAACAAGAAATAACAAGCAAGTTCAACCCTACATGAAAGAAAATCCTATAATCAGCAAGGTCTTATTCTCACTTACTGGATCTTCTCTCATAAACCTAAAAAATAAAATTAGGCTCATAAAAGAGGGCTTGAGAGGATGAGTCTATACAAATCTCATATATAAGAAAAGATACTTTTCATTTAAATGGCAATGAGAAATTCACCTCAGAGTTGTCTTATGAGCCAAATGAAATATATGAAAAAAATGTTTTATCATTGTATATTTAAATTGTGGCTTTTTAAAATAAAATACCTTTCAAAAGTAGGTTATAAAATCAACATATCCTCAAGAAGAAATGGAATTAACACATCCTTCTAACAAATATTAATTCTAAGCACTTACTGTGTAATAATTTTGATTCCTAACTCTGATCCTTCCTCTACAAACATTACTTCTTAGATACAACCCATATGATATAACACTGTTAACACTGATACCAGTTTCATGTGGACAGAAAACAGAATAAAGATGGAACCACTCCTAGGGTTTACAACATATAAAGCTGTTAGTGGCTTACTGGACAGAAAGTGGCTCACTGGAAACTTGTGAGCAACTGTACATAGTCTGCAATACTGCTTTCTAGAAGCACTGTTCGGTACTTACAATCACATGCATGGAAAAAAAGATCGGATTTTCTCATTATGTCTAAAATAATTAACAACAATTCAAATAGCTACTTCATATACGAAAGGCCTTTATAATGACGAACAATGTAAATAACTTAAAATACACATTTAGGGGCACGTGGGTGGCTCAGTAGGTTACGCATCCCATTCCTGGTTTCGGCTCAGGTCAAGATATCACGGTTCATGAGATGGAGCCTTGCGTCCAGCTCTGCACTGACAGCATGGAGTATGCTTGGGATTCTTTCTCTCCCTCCCTGCCTCTCTCTTCGTCTCAAAATAAATAAATAAACTTTTTAAAAAATAATTAAAAAGTAAAAAATACACATTTAAAGAGTCAAATCATTGATTTGTAGTCACTAAACTGTAACGGAAACCATCCCATTATTACATCAAATCAATTATTTTCTAGTTTGAAGATAGCCATTCCTTCCTAAATAAGTACTTAAGTATATATTCCCAGGTACCCTGAAAAAGTGTAAAAGGTACACACGTAATCTGGGGAGACTTAAGCCGGTCTTCCTTAAGATTTTGGAATCACACCATGTCTATGCTAATAAAGTGAATACCCTAAATATAGGATTAGAAAACATATACTCAACATTATGAAGAGTTACCCATTCACTCAATAAATGTTTAATAATGTAAACCAGAAAAACAGACCAATGAGTAAGAATCAAAAACAAAGAATCTCTGCCATTTTGGAAACTTCACTTTAGTAAAAGAGTTAGAAGTACAAATTAAGAAGGAAAATTGCTCAGTATTATGAGAATAAGCCTCAGGTTCACAAGGGCCAGGATTGGCATCTCTTTGTACCCTGGTCTACACCCTACACCAGAGGTTCTCAAAGTATGTTCTAGGAACCTCTGTGAGTCTGTCCACAAGACGCTTGTGTTGGTCTATAAGATCAAAGCTATTTTCCCATAAGTGTGCAGTCAAGTTTTACTGAGATCACTTAATATGTGATATTACAGTAGAGTGAGCACAGAGGCAGATATGAGAATGTATCTGTCTTCCAGCATGCCATACACTAAAGAGATTTTCAAAAAATGTGAAACGATGCCACTCTTCCTAGTGTTTTTATTCTGGAGAATATAATTATTGTCGTCATAAGCTATGTTAACGTTAATATGTTGATCACTGCTCTTTTTAAGTGAATTTACTATTTCTAAATGAATAAATCGATATGTTTATACTTTTTCAACCTTAATTTCTAATATGATAATCATTAATAGACATAATCCACACAAACAAAAGCTCTTTGGCATCTTCAATAGTTTTCACAAGTATAAAAAGATCTTATAAAAGATTATAAAGAGACCAAGAAGACTGAGGACAAATGGCCGAGCACGTAGTTGGTTGTCAATGAGTACTGATTAGTGAATTAACAGGGAGGGTTATACTAATGTAGTGATTACTAAGCCAAGATCTGAAGGGATGGACAGAGGTCTTTGAGATGAGTGAAAGGTTAAGTTTAAAAACAGTGCTATTTAAAACGTTTTCCATGTAGTTGAATAACTTATAGAAAATGACTAAAAATGAAGTTATTTTCTTACAAAGGAGAAAATGGACAAGATGGGGGGGCTACCAGTCATAAAAATGAATGCCTCTCCACAAACTATTCTGTAGTTCTAGAGAAAATCTTGGATTCAAAGCTGGACATTCAACCATCTTTCAAGGGAAAGAGACTGGCTTATCATTAGCTCTGTCATTTTCTAGAATTAATATGTTTTAAAATGTTATTAAGATCAACATTAATAGGGGCACCTGGGTGGCTCAGTCAGTTAACCATCTGACTTTGGCTCAGGTCATGATCTGGCAGTTTTGAGTCCAAGTCCCACATCAGGCTCTGTGCTGACAGCTCAGAGCCTGGATCCTCCTCCAGATTCTGTGTCTCCCTCTCTCCCCCCCCCCCCACCACTTGCACTTTGTTTCTCTCTCTCTCAAAAATAAATAAATATTTAAAAAATCAACATTAATACTAACTGCTGTTAAAAATAATGTCAAATCAAAACAAAATATGAAATACATGTTTGCTCAATTATGTTTTCTAAAATTACCCATTATCCTGCTTTCAACTTTCAGATTGCTTAATAATTTTTTGGATATGTGAATGCATAAGACTCTTCATCAAAGACAAATTTTGAAGTTGCTTAAATGATAAAATAAGATGCTATCTATCCCTTAAAGGGACACTAGCAACTCTAAACATAAGATATAATCAAACACATAAAGTATCATCCATTTTGCAGGCAAAACCTAGTAACAAAGCTAAAAATTGAACAGAAACAGAGGTGACTTAAAAAAAAATAGAACTACCCTACAACAAGCAATTGCACTACTAGGTATTTGTCCAAAGGATACAAAAATGCTGATTCGAAGAGGTACATGCACCCCAATGTTTATAGCAGTGGTATCAACAATAGCCGAATTATGGAAAAGGCCCAAATGTCCATCAACTGATGAATGGATAAAGATGTGGTATATATGTACAATGGAATATTACTCGGCAATCAAAAAGAATGAAATCTTGCCATCTGCAACTACGTGGATGGAGCTAGAGGGTACTACGCTAAGCAGAATAAGTCAGGCAGAGAAAAACAAGTAACATACGATTTCACTCATATGTGGAATTTAAGAAACACAACAGATGAACAAAGGGGAAGGGAAGGAAAAATAAAATAAAAACATAGAGGGAGGCAAACCACAAGAGACTCTGAAACACAGAGAACAGACTGGGGGTTGCTAGACGGGAGGCTGGTTGAGGGATGTGCTAAACAGGTGATGGGCATTGAGGAGGACACTTGTTGGGATGAGCACTGGGGGTCATATGTAAGAGATGAATCACTGGGTTCCACTCCTGAAACCAATACTACTCTGTACAGTAACTAACTTGAATCAATCAATCAATCAATCAATTTAAAAATAAATAAATAAATAATACAACTTGGACTTTTTATATAAAACCCTTCATAAGTTCCTGAATGACTTATTAATGAGTAAAGGCAAGCAGAACAAAACCATTCTAAGATTTTATAAAAGGGAGCCAGCTGTGAAACTATTCTGTATGATATCAAAAATACACTCCTGGGCGCCTAGCCCTGTGGTCTGCCTAAAGGCCAGAGGGAAAACCCCTTGTTGACCATAAAAGGGCTGCCTGCATGTTCTCAGTGGAAAGTATACAGGATCTTATTTACACAAGTATAAATACATGCCATTCCTTTGTGCTCACAGGCACTCCTGAAGGCTGGCCAAAAGAGGAGGGTCCACATGCTCGACGCAAACAGGATTCAAAAAGTCTATGACATTTTCCAACATCGAACATACTTTATTTTTCTAGCTTATGTTCTTTCACGATAAAAATATCTACAAAGCCTAAGATTGCTATCATTTAACAGGTGGCAGCCCTAGAAATACTTTAAAATAAGCCTTTAAGTTTCAGCAGGAGGACAGAAAACACATTTCCATAAATAGGCACTTTTTTCTTGCAACATTACAGCTGTGTGAAAGCTGAGGAATAAGGAAGAATGTATTTGTGGTCAATAACAATGCCCTATCTCTTGACATTTCTCAGTAACTTAGAAGGCAAGAGTTTGAAACCTTCTGAGAAATAGTAAGTGAACAAATTATCATGACCGTTTCAGGTCCCCAAAAATACTGGTAACAATACATTAAAGGAACAGCATAATGCAGGTACACAATACCTGGCAGGTGGCGTGTGTGTGTGTGTGTGTGTGTGTGTGTGTGTGTGTGTATGAATAATTACAATATTATGATTACAGAGCAAACAAGTGAACATGACTGTGAATACAGTGAATGGTTTCCTCTTAAAACTCGGGAAATTCTGATATTTCTGCTTAGTAACATGGGTTAGACACACACCATATAGATCTCAGATTATCACACTGAGATAGAGTCTGACATAAAAACTCATCACAAGGCCAAAGTGAACATTAGCTATCGTCTAATTTGATTATCTCTTCGGTGAGTGAATTCCACCTAAAACATCTGTGCTTCGTGGTCTCGCAGTCCAGAGAGACTCAGTCCCTTCCCCCAGGAACCCATCTAACCAATAATGCTTAAATGTTCTACCACCTTCTACTTAAGGTTGCCCCCGTGGATAGGATAAAACGCAAGCCCAGCTCCGCCTCCGGATTACTGGATGTATCAATAGTACAGGTCAGCAGTGAATGAAATATACCTGTGACACGGCTCACTTCATCTCTGAGAAGCTCGGGCAAACTGTCTCACTGATGTCAACCTCAATGTTAGCCACTTTAACTTCCCATCGTACTTCAGAAATCTATTTTGATAAATCTTGCTGGTCGGGGTGTGATCCACAGACTAGCAACATCAGCATCGCATGAGCATGTTAGAAATGCAGACTATCAGGACCCACCCCAAGCCTACTGAGGCAGAATCTGTATTTTAACAAGATCCCAGAGGGTTCAAATAAACATTCGAGTGTGACAAGCACTGATCTAAGTACATGCACACCCATTATTTCTTTAATGTTCTCTTGTGGAGCCACATTGGATTATTTTGCTAGCCTCCCTACATCAAGCTTTTTCTTTTGTTCATCCTATCCAATTTATTTTTAGAAACCCCTATGTGCATTTTCAGCCTATCTGGCTGGAAAGATGGGTGAAGAAAGTAAAATTCATTAAGTAGACTGGACATTTTGCTGGGAGTTTAATTAACTCTACCTCTGTGAGGTAACTCTGTTTCAAAATTCTACAAATTGGGAGTCTTAGGTGATCAGAAAGGTTGAGTGACTAAGTTGAGATCATGTAACTAACAGGTGGGTAAGCCAGGATTTAAACTCAGTTCCAGATTTCAGTAAGTCATATTTTCACACTCTGCCTTTTCTTCCTCTATGGATTCTTTTTATCCCAAATATCCAGGCTTCCTCTACTGAAAATAAATATGTGGCATTAGCAAGACAAAAACTCCAGGGTATTTAGAGCCTTCATTGACTTCCCTACATTTAAGAAGTGACCATAAGCTGAGCAAGTCTGCTCAGCATCTAACCAAATTAGAGCTGTAGTTCTAACAAATTAAAGCAGCTATTGGAAGCTGATAATGTCATGATTAAGGGCATACAGCCTGGAACCAGACTGTCTTCGTTGGAACCCTTGCTCAGCTACTTGACCTTGGCCAAATGGCTTACATTCTCCTTAAACGTGGAATAATACTAGTAATTGTGCCCTCACAGGCTTTTTTGTCAGGTTTAAAGGAATTAATGTATGTAAAGCATATACTAATGCACGTGTGGTGTGCTGTAAGCACTTAATAAGTGTTAACTATATTTATTATTCAATGGAGTTTCTTCTTGTAGTATAACCTGCCTCTATTAAAAAAAAAATCCTTCCACTTAGCTAAGCAGTTGGTAATAGTGTTCCAAATCAATACGACATTTGCTTCCTTCTCGTTCATTGATCTAAACCTCACATACATTGATTGCTTATCATTATTACAAGTGAACTATAAAATCCATCACCTACTTGTATTTTTTACAGCCTTTCCCTGCCACAGTCAATTCATGTGTCCACTGGTGCCTAGTTAGAACAGTTAACAAACGGTAGCCTGAAGACTTTTAACACATAAACAACAGGCCAAAGACCAAGATGCGTGTCCAGACCTACAGGTGAGAGTTTCGGCCTTGCTCCTTACAATCCATTCACATCTCCTGATTTCCAGTCCGCCTGCAATTCTAACAGCTCCAACTGCAAAATATATCCAAAATCTCCCTGACCACTTAGCTACTTCATGCTGGTCTAAGGCACCAGGATGGCGTTTCTTCCCCCACTCATGCCAGCAGAAATAATCATCCCTATAAAATGCATCACTTGTCTGCTCAGCTCACTCCGGCTCCCCAGCTGTGCCCCATCTTGCCAGCCACACTCTTCTCTTAGGGTCCTGCCACTCCCCACGGGCCCTGCCGGTAAGGCCTTCTCCCCCATCTATCTCCTCAACTCCAAGGTCAAAAGGCACCTCCGTGGGCTTTTTCCATTTCCAGGCGCAGTAGTGAGAGGACTACTAGGAAATATCTAGGAATTCTAGCTGCCGCCACGTCCACCCACTGCAACGGATGGTGGTGCGGAACTGCTCCCGCTTCCCGATGAAGAGGACCAAGCGGGCACGCGGCACCGAGCCCCATAACCTGAAAGCTCGCAACTTCCGCTACGACAGGCTGATTCCCCGCGAGCCCGTGAGGGTGGAGCCGCCGGCCGGCTGAAGACAAAGGCGTGGTGGTCGTGGAGCAGAGATCCGGCCAGCGAAAACCTGCCACCTCCTAAGTGCAGACCACCATGGGCAAGAATGCCGGGGCCACCCCCAGCAGCATCAGGCACCAGTGGGGCCCAGGTCTGCCCTCGGCTGCCATTCTCAGAGCTGGAGCCACCCTGGCAGCCACAGCCTGGAATGGTGAAGAGGAAGCAGGCCCGCCCACCAAGAGCTCCTGAGCACCTGCCCCTCACCTCCAAAGCAACGAAGACGTCAACCGCCTCAAACAAGTCACCTGAGTGCCCCCCCCCCCCAGGGCTTACTTGAATATTCTTTGCTTGTATTACCTCACAATGTTCTCTAACCAGACACATTCCCGGTCTCCCAATACACAACACTGATCATATTCTCTTCTACTGACAGTTCACTTATGTATGCTATTTGTCATCTTCCTCTCCTCCCTCAAGTGTAAACTCAATGAGGTCACAGGTTTTGTACGTTCTGTCCACAGCTGTATCGCCCGTGTCTAGCATCCTGCTGCATACGCAATAAATGCTCAATGTTCCCATTGAAAGAACAAACGAGCAGGGGGCATCCTATTCACCCCTAGACAAATAAATAGTCTAGATATTTCCAGTATTTCAAGACACACATATATAGCTTCCACAGGGAAAACTTAAGACAGCAAAATGCTTTCTCCTACTAAAGAAAAAACTAAATCAAAAACCAAAGATTTAAAAGAAAAAAAAAAACTAAACTCCAATTTATAGAAGCTGAACAATTGCTATCTTTTCTCAAAGCAGGGGCAAAAAAAAAAAAAAAAAACCTTCATAAATGTATGAGTTTGTTAATTAAAGAGATTGTCCCATCTCCCTTACGAGGCCATTCTCCCTTAATGTGACAGTCCAGCTCAAGGAGTGGATGTGATGACCTTGTACGAATGAAATTGCAGGGGCCGACTGACAGAGCAATTACTCATTTGGCCAGGAGGATGGCTAACACTCATAATCTTGCAAAAAGCACCTCGGGAATTTTAATGACCACACAGACTCAACGGTTTAGTTTCACTTCTAACCTGAAAACTATCCAGTACTGTCCTCTGTTATCATAACAGAGGTGCTCATGAGTTCAGTATGACTCTTGAAGCACCTGGGCCCTTATCAGAAGGATTCCAGCCCTCTGCTGCCACAAGCTAGCCACGTCTCACCCAAACCAACTGCTGAACACTAAGAAATCAGAATTCACATTCTGTCTTCTTCTCATATTTGGTTGCTAATATCATTCCAACAACATCATGCTTTAATCTTCTTGTAAACTGTGGAGCATGCATTTTGTTTATGAAAAAAACTGGACAAAGTAGGTTATGTCCTCCCACCTATTAAAACAGCTTACAGAGGGGTGCCTGGGTGGCTCAGTCGGTTAAGCGTCTGACTTCAGCTGAGGTCATGATCTCGCGGTCCATGAGTTCGAGCCCCACATCAGGCTCTGTGCTGACAGCTCAGAGCCGAGCCTGTTTTAGATTCTGTGTCTCCCCGTCTTTCTGACCCTCCCCTGTTCATGCTCTGTCTCTCTCTCTCTCTCTGTCTCAAGAAAAAAAACATTAAAAAAATTAAAAAAAAAACAGCCTACAGAATATGTAGATAGGAGTACAGTGAGTCCTGCAGAAAGTACTACTTAACATTATTCACCTCTGACAAAGAAGATACGGAGAAAATAACTTTTAAAACCCAAGAAATCTGAAGTGAAAGGCTGAAGTCTCTCCTTATCTGCCACCTAGAACACTGAACATGTTCTCTGGTTGAGGCAAAAATAACAGCTCTGGTTTCACCGCCTAAGGTAAACAAACTACCCGGAAATACAAGATGTATAAATCGGAAAAAGAGACCAACCCATTTGGAAGCATACGACACAATATTTCACCGAAGATGATTTCATTTGCTTCACAATGAAAATTATAAACTGAGTAAGCTAGAGCAAGGTTTTTACCTGTTTTGACAAAAGGCCTTGATACTATTTCTTCGTTTAGTGAGCACGGTATTTGTTAAAGGACAAATCCGTTTTCTGAGCAACATGTGAGCTCAAAATTGCCAAAGCACTGAGGGAAGAGCTCCTGCCTTCTCTCAAGAGTTCACCTATTTATCAACAAGACAACCTGAACGGAGCATGTTGGGCCGAGCCCGACAGAGCCCAGCACCAAGGGCTACACTTGTCTTCTGGTCCTGCTTCCAAGATCTACATGACTAAGAAAATGACTTCACCTCTGGGAAAACAAGGAGGACTCCACGAGACCATACCTAAGTCGCTCCCGGGGGCACGTTCCCAATTTTTTTTAAAGACGCTGCTAGCCCTGAAACTTTCCAGAACAAAAGTATTAAAAAGACATCTTCAGGTTCATTTCAGAATGCTTGAAGTAATGTTTACAATTACTTTGGTGAAGAGGGTAGAGGGCCAGAGTAATGTCTGTTCCAAAGCTGAGAAGGGCTGGACGCAGGAACGTGCGCGTGCATCACCCGGCTCCAACTCTCTCATAGCACAGTGGTCATGAGTCACCATTACGAATCTTAAACTGCGTAAGGAAAGGAGGGCAGCAGAATGAAACAAGAGGAATCGCCCTTGGATCTCTTAGGATTCTTGACACCAGGAAGTAAACAGGGCAGAAGACCAATGGGGAAATAAAGGAGGAACACACACAAGGCCCTGACTAGTGATCTCCTATTATGGATCTGTATATATACACAGCGGTGGCCCCCCAGGCCTCTGCCGTGGATGTTCCCTACCCTCCACAGTTTACACACAGGGTTGCTTTGGCACTTCCTTCCCTACTCAAAGCTCCAAATTTACTTCCCTCCTCAAAACTCCCTTTTAATGTAGAGTTCTCCCTTGAGACGATCCTAGTCTCAGAGGTCAATGCACTTTGAGGGGTTCTGGACTCTGCAGACAGAAGTTTTCACCTGAGACATGAAACCATAATCATTAAACATCAAAATGAAGGCATGACGACGAAGGATACGAGCAATATGAGAAAAATGAGATGCAGGAAACAAAACATGTAGTTTTTCGTTACTTTGTGGGTTTTGTTTATTTGGGTTTTTTATTTGTTACTTATTCCATTTCTTATGTGTTAGATGAACCTATCATGGGTGAAATCCCAAAATGTGAGCCTCGGTTGAGGTATAATTTCAATCACAAGTATAAAAAAAACAAAGTCTTCACCACTCGTCTTTTTTTTTTTTTCCTTTCCCTTAACTGAAAGTTTAGTGTCATAAATGCAGCTATAGTATTTCTTCCAAAAACGCAATAGCATTATTCCTTAGAGGAGAATTTCCTACCTGCTTTACACCTGGAGTCTGAAATAATTTTTACTCTTGAATTTCTAAAAGGCTCACCGAACAGATGAGCTTACGTGCTGCAAAGCGCGTGAGCATGCAGCCCCAGGGTTAATGCAGTACAGGCAGAAGCTGCCTGATTTCCATGAGGGACCAGGTGCTGGTATGCCTGAAGGATACACCGTACTTAGAAAGGCAAGTAACGTGCGGTTTCTCAATCCACCAGGCTCAATAAATGTGATTGGCGAGCATCTGTATGGTCAATACAGACCCTGGCTCACAGTGCGCTATAGAACGCAGCTGCAAAGGAAGGCAGGGGTTTGATTTTGGGTTTTTATCATGGTTTGTATCACACTCTTAAAGCCTGTGGTGTGCAAACAAATGGCATGTTCCAGATGTTTCCAGCAAGTGTACGGGGGGGAAAAACACCCCATAATATTTTCTTGATCTTTCAGGCTTAAGAGCAGGATGTACAGACTACACGCTAAGCTTTTTTTTTTTTTAAAAAAAAGGAAAGAAACAAAAGAAAAAAGAAGAAAATCCCATATGGTGCCAAATGTTGGCAGCTATCTTCTTTCTTCCCAGACAAAACTCTTAGGTCTTATGAAAACAACATTTCCTGCAAAGTGCCAAAAACAACACAGATAATTGTTGTGATGGCTCTCCTCACCGGCTGCCGCAACAGCCTTACTGCTTTGCTTATCCACATCTAGCCTCTGGGATAAAATTAAGAGTCAACTTTAAATCTTAACCCCAAAGGGCCACCTTTCAGAATGCCATCTCCTAAGCTTCTAAAAAACAAGTCTTGCATTTTAGGTGCTTTCCTTTAGAATAGAAGAAAAGGCTATTGTTTGTATTTGCCCCCCTTCCTCACTGTTTAAATTAGGCTTAGAATCTGCACAGCCTTGTTTCTATGACAGAAATAGTATAAGATTATTATGGAAAATTTAGCAAATCCTAAATGTATTTTAGGAAATAAAATGTCAACACCCCCACTGCTCCCCTACAGCCCCTCCAGACAAAATTCTAATAACATTTGACTATACTTCATTTTAGTCTTTCTACTTATGTGGAAAGATGTATGTGGGCATGCATAAAAATATTTACAACGCTACTGTCACCCTGCTTTTTCACTTAGCATAGTGTGAGGGTTTTCCCAAGAGGACACCACATTTTGATCACCACACAAAATCCCATGAGTAACAACAACTGTGTATAATTCACAGCATTTCTCGTGGGAGGTTTATTGCTCTACTGACCAACACGGGACCAGTGTCAAATTCACTGATGGCATGTATAGCTGAAATATGAGAAAGGTGAGAAGAGATTACAGGGTAGAAGAATGGAAGCCCAAATGCCCATCTCAAAACACGTTCAGTTCCTTGGCGAGTTCTTGTCCTTGTTAAGAACCAAAAAGAGACAAATTTATTCTCTGGAATCCTGATATTAAGAAGGCTTTGAAAGATCCATGATTATTCCTTTAAATGCTCAAGCCATTGAAATGTGTGTACAATATAGAAAATGGGCCATTTAATTTGAATAATGAAGAGAAGTTAAAAAGCATTCATTACTTTCTGCCTAAGGGTGTGATCTCCTCGATTAACAGGCGCACTAATGGGAAAGAAGCTAATGTTCACTTGTTTTTTCCTTCAGAGCATTAATACCATTTGAGTTGGTCATTAAGGAGTAATCACACACACACACACACACACACACACACACACAGTCACATACTTACACACACACACACACACACACACACACACACACATACAGTCTGTGCTGCGATGTTTCTTTATAACAAACCAGCCTCAGGAAATTATTAATGAGGGGTTAGGAGGTTACACAGCAGTTAAACCCAAAAGAATGTGCAGAGAGAGAACTACCTATTCAGAATGTTGGGGAGGACTGGCAGTTTGAAAAGGAATTCCTTCCTAGCCAAGAAATTTTCTATATTGTGCAAAGCCAAAATAAAGTGAGTCATAACACTTCACATTTCCTAACTGGATATTACTAGAATGACCTCGGATTTTCTACGGAAATCAAGAATGCCACAAATGAGGATGTAGACTGTTTCGCCCTGCCCCTCCTCCCTACCCTGTTTGAGGAAATATCTGAGATGGTATAGATCCAGTCCTGGCAGAAGCTATTAAAAACCGGATGACATATTATTTGTAACTGTCAGCTTTACCTACAGGAGAAGAAGGAGTGGACCAGAAAATAAAAATAGCTTTGCTCAGAGGTACAAAAGCACCAGCAACCAGCATCCATCCCCACACACCACCAGCACCCCCATGCCCCTTTTCTAGAACATACAGGTTATTAGAAAAAGCCAACTGTTATATCTGATGGTTATGAAGGGATGCCACCCCAAAATATGCAGCTTTGGCAGAAGGATTATTTTGAGCCTACAGCGAGTGAGAATCAACAAATGCAGGAAAAGTTCTCTGTCTTCCCCTTATCTGCCTAAAAGCAGAGCATAAATTTCCCTTTGCGAAGGTGGCATAAATTATTTTTAACTAATCTCTACGCTCAACATGGGACTCGAATTTACAACCTGGAGATCAAGAGTCACATGCTCCACCAACTGAGGCAGCCAGGTGCCCCTTCCCCATGTGTTTTGGAGCCAATAATTCTCCCACAGTTTATAGCCCTTTGCTAAAATGGTATATAAGCCTCTGAGTCTAACTGCTACTTTGAGCTCTTCATTCCTTTCTGTAAAGCCCTTGTCCACATAAAACTAAAAATATTAACAAAATCTATATGCCTTTTTTTTCCTGATAATTTGTCTTCTGTCAGTTAAATTCACATACAACAGAACCTAAAAGGGTAGAAAAAAGGATTTTTTTTTGCCTTTTTCCCCCGCCCCCACAATTCACTAGGAAACTTGAAGAGCAGTGCTGCAATTGGAAACATTCTACTTACATTCACAGATATATAGATCTTCGAAATTTAGAACTGTTGAATTGCTAAATGGCTTTACAAACTCATGGAATGCAAAATTCAGTCAATGATAAAAACTGGCAAAGATTTCAGAATAAAAATGTCAACTGATATGTCATTAAGTGGGCATAAGTTAACCAGGACTCCTGAGTGGTTTCTTGTTGTGGGTCTTGATATTAACCTGTCAAATACAATTCAAATGGTAAATAATAATGAAAAGAAGGAAATCCCTGCCCCGGTACCAGAGCCAGCCTTAGTTTCGTAATACTAACCTAGCCAGAGAAAGGTCTTTCTCAGTTTAGCCAAAATCTGAGCCTGGAGTTCCACACTCCATCTGGTTGGAAAGATTAAAATCCTTGCTTTCTACTGAAGATTCACTGCAAGAAGGTTCAAAGCAAATCATTCCTAAATCCACCAACGTACGTAAGGCCCCTAACATGCCCCACATTTAAAATCTCTGGGCCATTTCAAGCATAAATTTTAGGGGAAAGAGACTGCCAGTGAAGGTCTAAATTGGTAGAAAAAAAAAAAGAAATCCTTCCCCCAGGAATATTCTTCTGCTTCAGACTTCCTTCCCCAAAAAATTGTATAATGACAACGATTGGTCACATTAGCTGACTTGCTGTGTAACCTGTTTTAATACATCCACTGAAACGAAACAAAAAATGTCCTGTTTATAACATGAGGCATTATACATGTAGGCAAAAGCATGAATCTGTTGGCTTTTAAATCTGGGGTTTTCAAATAATCAAAACTTCTTTTTTTCCTAGAGCATTTACTAAATATCTCATTTCACCAACATCCTCTTTGCACTTAAATAAACAAGGTATTTTCCATAAAATATAAGAGGAATCATGAAGCAGTCAGAAACAAAGAATCTCAAGTCACAATATAATGATGGAGTTAGCCTAAATTATAGGTTAGTTAGTACACACAGACCTAGGATGACACTACCAAGTTTCTTAGGAAATGTAATATTTATTTATTGTCAGTTATCACTGAGGGAGATAGCAATTATTCATTACTATGTAGAAGATCAAATAGAAATCTTCAAGAACATTTAAGTGAAAGTGTATTTTCTGTTATTCACTAAAATTATTGACAGCATTGACTCAATCTAATCATGTTTTAAGACAAAAACGATTCTTCAACTTGGCATCTATTACAGTACAAAGACCTAAGTCATATACAAAATGGAAAAATCAATTTTGGCAGCCAGACGAGAATGGAAACTGAATAGGACAGGTTTCTCCAGCGCTTAAGACCTGTCTGGTACATGAAATACCTAACACCAAACATTCAATAAATTGATCCACTAATGAACTGCAAAAGTCAGTGATTTTCCTCAAATTTCCAGTACACAACCAAGGAAATTTCCTCGGTATTTTTTTATTAATCTGCACAGGATTCAAACAGTTTTTTTTTTTTTCCAGCACCAATATAAGACATGAAAAGATCTGTGAAAAATCTGTGATCATTGAAAAATCTGTAGGCATAAAAACAACTGAATAATTAGGTCTGAGAAAAAAATAGTAAAGGAAAGTTTGTTTTCTGTTTTGTGTATAAGACAATCGTTTGCAAAGAAAACATGCTGAATTTTGTCTTTTTAAGGAAACACCAAAGGAAACCTTAATAATAAATGTTTGGAGTACCAAAAAAGAGCCGAAGCACAATGTTTAAATTACTGAACTCAAAAAATAAAAGAACTTCTTACATGCCTTGGATTCTATCCCATAGTAAAAGAAAGATTTACATAGTCAAGCTTCATTTGTTCGCATGAGACTTACTCTTAAAAAATGATTTCATCCTATAAATGAGAAGACCTCCCTGCCTTCACAAAAGATTGCCACTTGCAGTCATCAGTTGTGAAAAATTTCTGCTTGATAGCATGATGGTTATATGACCGTCTCGCAAAACCCTAAAGAGCCAATCTATTAAAAACATCCAGGAACTGGGTTCTTGTCCAGACTGTTTTCTAGATTAGAATCTCCGCTACAGTGGAATCAGGAGGAATCTGGAAAAAAATCTGGGACTTTCAAAAGGGTCATTAAGAAAGCATTAACACCCTAATGTCATATCCACCAGCAAATGTGACTCACTAGCTCCTACCAAACCTACTCCCCACTGTAGTTTTTGAATTATCTTTGTCACTTACATTGCTGTACAAGTGCATCATGTGTTAGAATATACATTTCTAGGTATCTTTGTCTGGTCAAAGTAGAGAAATAAGATGTATTCTCAACAGGGCTTCTGAAACTTTATTGTCCTTAAAAATCTTACCAGATGGTATTACTTTAAAAGTTGCCATAAAAACACATAAAGTATGCCCTCCTGCCAAAAGTATGTATTCTGTTTTTTTTTTTTTCCAAATTGGTGAAACCTTGGTTTTCTAATAGCATGAGTAAGACACGAGAAATGAAAGATTGAGAATTACCCATCTATCTGTGTTCACTCTCCGTAACCAATACATCTAACTCCCCCAGCACAGGAACTGAGAATATTAGGATACAACTGCCTGAATAAACTGTATATGGAAGCACAAAGTCAGTTTTCAGCCCTGCTATCTGCCACCCCTGCTAATTCGGGATGACTGCAAAACGAATATAAGTGAAGATAATTCACTTTCCCTCACAGAGATGAATAAAATGAATATAAAAACAAACAGACTGGTCTCCGAGAGTCCTGAACAACCGTGTTGCCTTAAATCTACTGAGAAACTTGGGCATAACCCTGTGTAGTCTGGGTACCGTACTTATGTAAATCACAGAGGGTATGGTTTTAATTTGGTTGTGACACCATAAATATTGGCATACTGAACATGTGCTTACTGCCATGAATTTTGAACTCTCTCTCTCCAGGGGCTGCTTCTGTTTTGTCCACATGCCAGAACTAAGGACTACTTGCCCATAATCTCATATGATCAGAGCTGAGAAAATCGACTTTATTTCCAAGAAAAAAATAAATACATCCTTTGAATGATTTTTTGAAATAATGACTTTTACAAGATTTTTGCTTTCCCGGGGATAAATCACAGTTGTCAGTCTCAAAAGCCGAAAACAAAAAAAGGAAAAGCAAACTGAAAATAAGCAAGCACATGAGGATAAATCTCACAGTCACTAGAAAGAACAGAAGGAGGAAATACTTCAAAATAAAAATAAGCTAAAGTTTTGAAAACAGACTTTTGATAGTCATGCTTTTCTTAAACTGATTGCAATAAACGCTATCATAAAGTTCCCTGTTTAAAAATAAGTTTCCTGGAAATGATACATTTCTTCTTCTTGTTGAGGAAATAACATTCTAAACAGTCATCATTATAATTTTGCTAATAATGTTCTTTGTACATTCATTTTACTCAGTCTAAGCAGAAAGATTAAGAGTCCTTCCAGTGTGTCCCCTTTTAGTTCCTCAAAATGAAGCCAGACATCAGTTACATCCCTCAGTTGTGAAATAAAGCATATGACCTCTTTAGAGCCTATCAGTGACGACCTGGGAGACCAGATGTCAACGCTACAACAGAACCGGCTGTGTTGGGTCCAAGTGGGCTGTTTTCACTTCACTTAAAAAGATCTACCATCTAAGGAGACACTAAGCTAAAGATTATTTAACATTTTACTTTCTGACACTTGGAAATGATGGAAGAAAAGGCACATACAGAACTAGAATTTAAGGTAGAAAGTGGTAAGTTCTGCAATATCCTGGGAGTTTAGGGCAGGCACACATGTCAGACTAGTGAAACAAACACACAGGCTTTGTAGAGGCAGCAGCAATCGGGCTGGACCTTAAATACACGTAGGCTTTGAACATACAGAGTAAAAGAGGGATGATAGTTACCTGATGGTCGCCCTTCCCATCTCCCCACAGGCAGTAACTGGTCCATTAGTCATTATTTGATGTCTGGACTATTGCCAATGCCTTTAAACTGGTATCCTTGTCCCTCACTTCTCTGCATTTTACAATCATCCTGATATACTTTTTTTTTTCTTTTTGTGGAAGCAAAAAAAACACAAAAAACAAAAACAAACCAAAACCAAACCTAAATCAGATCATGCAGTGAATAGTTACTGATCTGTTACAGATATAAGAATACGAAAATGGGGGGAAAGACAGGCCACTACCCCTAGAAGCTGGTGCAGAAAGCATGCAGCCTTCTCCCTAGGACCTCGAACATGATGTCTAAACACACTCCTTAGTATATCACACAGAGTTCTTCACAATCAATGAGTAATTTCTTCAATCTTATTTTCCAAAAAACAGAGCTGATTTTTCAAAAGACTTCATTCATGCTTTCTTACAAGTCTATGACTTTTGCTTCGAATCCCCTTACTTTCTAGGGAACCATCCTTCAAGACCCAATTAAGAGAAGGCCTCACCGGAAGCCGTTCGCGACCAGGATACGGAACATCTCTGGGCTCCTTCAGCATACTAAGCCTATCCCCTGCCTCTAGTGTAAGAAAAGCCACGTTTGGTTGTCAACATCAGGACTCAAAAACCTGCGTTTTGTTATCTGTTTTCAGGATGTGCCATGGTAACTAGAACACAAGGCATGTGATATTTATTGGAATGAACTGACTTCTGGGTTAAAAGAGTTCCAAGAGCAGAGGCATGGAGTCATCTCTGCGGTGAGCAGAGATCAGCTCTGTGCAATCTTTTCACTGGAAAGATTGAGGTGAGATCACAGCAGACCTTGAGAACACCCAAGCAGGCCCTCATTACTCAACGTTTGGTCCTCGGCCCAGCAACAGCAGCATCTGGAAGCTTGCTACAATGCAAATTCTCTGGCCCCACCAACCACCTACAAAATCAGAATATGCATTTTAATAAGGTCCCCAGCTCATGTGTACACACGTTGAAGTCTGAGAAGCACAAGGGTATCTGGGTGGCCCAGTCAGTTAAGTGTCTGACTCTTGATTCCAGCTCAGGTCATGATCTCACAGTATGTATATGAGTTTGAATCCCACATCAGGCTCTATGCTGATGGCACAGAGCCTCCTTAGGATTCTGTCTCTCCCTCTACCTCTCAAAATAAATAAACTTAAAAAAAATAAAATTTCCAAAAAAAAAAAAAAAAAAAGATTGAGAAGCACTGAGTAAACACAACCAGAACTCTACTACAGGATGATTATCCTGTATCAGCCTCTTTTATATGATCCATCGGGGGGGGGGGGGGGGGGGAGAGGGGATGGAAAGAGCCTCTTAAGGAAGAATAAGGACATTTATGCAACAGTTTAGGTGACCAGCACCCGACCAGGGGTGATGACAGGGAGAATGCAGCAATTACAAATATCAACATAATTACTTTACTCAAAAATAGAAATGTTTTCATTCATTAGCCTGACGATAAGTCTGTGCGTGTTTAATGGACCGTATTCCACATTTTAAATGTTTGTGAAGGAATCCTATTTAAGCAGAACAGAGACTTCGTTTGAAGTGGTGCTCTCAGATTTGGAATCCTGAAAGCAAGCCCCAGACAAAGAGAGTCCTCGGAACATAGAGGTACCTGAATTCTAGAATGGATGGCACCGAGGGGCCAGCAGGATGGGTACAGTTACACCATAGCGATAGTAAGACGTTCATGGGAAATGGCCAGGAGCTACTCCCTGAAGGTGGAATCCCTCAGACACATCAAAACTCCTGCCTCCTCCCCGCCAGCTGCTTTCCCAGACAGAATCCACTCAGCAGCAGACCTGGGTAGGTAGCGAAGACATTTGGAGTTTTAACTGCCAAAGGCCTGGGCAATCTTATTTCTAAATCATAGGGTGTTTACATTTGAAACCACTCTCAAACTCTTAAGGGTGAGTTTAAAAACCATGTCTTTTTTTTTTCTTTAATTTGTTTAATGTTTATTTATTTTTGAGAGACAGAGAAAGAGAGCAAGGAGAGGAAGAGTGGAGAGAGAGAGAGAGAGGGAGACACAGAATCTGAAGCAAGCTCCAGGCTCCAAGCTGTCAGCACAGAGCCTGACGCGGGGCTCGAACTCATGAACCTCGAGATCATGACCTGAGCCGAAGTCAGATGCCTAACCTCCTGAGCCACTCAGGTGCCCATGAAAAACCATGTCTTGTAGAAATATCCATACTGGAACAGGGGAAGATTTTCCCTGTTCAATAAAACTCAGGAACAACAAAAATAAAGTTGCATTTTTGATCAAGACTCAATCAATGGTCATGGTTATTCAACAAACCAGTTCCACGTACACGTTGCCAATGGTTACAGGAACATAAAAGATTCCCCACGATCGAAGCATACACAATCCTCAGGACACAGACTCTCTGGGGAGTGCGGAATACACACACCGAGGTATATTCTTCTCTTGAGCAAACAATAGGTGTACCTTGAGCCCACTCCCAACAATTTTCTGCAGTCTTAATAGCTGTTAAAAAAAAAAAAAAAACCTGTGTGGTGCCTGCAACAGATGCTAGAGCTTCCACAGCAGAGATCCCAGAGGCCTGCAGTGGCTTCCCCCCATCCTTTTATGATTTTTGACCGCACACTTTTAAGGGCATCACCACCAGAAAGAAAAAGTAAGGGGCATTAAAGTGGCCTTTTGATTTGAATGTCCATGATTGTTTTTCACATCTCGGCAGCTCTGTAACTGGTTAGAAGTCTCGACTCACCCTGGTTTAGCATGGGTCTTTTAAACATACGTTCTTCCACATGTCACGCCCTTCCCCGTAACTATCGTTTTCCACTACATATGATGCTGACTAAGGCCACTGCAATCATACATCTCTGCCTACCAGCCCCCCCCCCTCCTTCCTCCATCCCCGTATCCCCAGACTTATCCTCCAGGTGGACTGGAGGCCCGTTATCTTCCAGGTGGACTGACCAAGCCAAAACATCCATTTTTGTTATCTCGTCCCTCCTATCATTGATGCTTCTACTTTACACACCAGGCAGGACTAAAACGTCACCATAGGGATGGAATTTTCTGACACCACCTCCAGGGAACCTTCACTACAATTTCTCCTGCATCTCCTCTCACTTTCTCACTTGGTCAAAATTTGCCTCAAGGCTCGCTTCCTCCAAAATTTAGTTCCTTCTTCTCTGCCAGGTATGCTCAGTTCTTTCTGCGATAATGTGACACGCTGCCCAGTGCTCTGCGGTCATTTCTCCCATGTTCCTTCAGCAACTGCACAGGCAATTTCCAGCCCAGAAGTCTTATCTCTCGTTACACATACAAACTTTTGGGTCTCCTCCGGGGACTCTCAAACCCATCAAACAAGTCAAATCAACCTGTTTCTTTCCTCTTTCTTTCTCTCCAGAATCTGAAGCAGGTCCAGGCTCTGAGCTGCCAGCACAGAGCCCAATGCAGGGCTCGAACCCATGAACGGTGAGATCCTTCCTGACCTGAGCCCAAGTCGGGAGCTTAAGCAACTGAGCCACGTGGGCGCCCCTAGTGCTTCTTCTAGTCACTTGGCTGGTGAATCCATTTCTGAGGTCTCAGTCAGAACAAACCCCACTGGACTGACTGCATGGATTTCCCGGACTCCCTTCCTTTTCATATTTCCAGCAGGCTCCCATCACCTAAAATCCATTCCACTGTACCTCCAATCCCGCATGCACACAGCCACTCATCTTTCCAGGCACCTTTGCTCAAAATAGAAGTCTCCCCTGACAACTCTCCTAAGTGGTTTCTAATGGCTCTGCTGTAAATAAGTTTGCTCTTCCCTCAATCCCCACCCCCAATGCTGCATTTTATTCTGTATTACAGCTGGCTCTATGTCTTATCTCCCCATTGCACTATAAACCACTTGAAGGCAGTGATTAAGTCAAAGTCAGCAGCGCATCTCTCACAACGCCTCACGGTTCCAGGCAGGTAGTGGTGTCACTTTGTGGTATTCACCTCAGTTTGATGCGTATTTATGTAGTACACAACCACACGCAACTCCGTGCTATATAAAAGAGGTGAGTGCACAACTAAGGCAAAAAGATGTGAATTCTTGTTTTTAAGGTTGCCCAGAACCCAATTTAAAGACAGGGCTTAGGTTTTCCATAGACTTAATGCCATCTAGTTCTAAGTTAGAAAGAAAGAAAGGAGGAAAGAAAGAAAGAAAGAAAGAAAGAAAGAAAGAAAGAAAAAGAAAGAAAGAAAGAAAGAAAGAAAGAAAATGAAAGAAAAGAACAAAAGAAAGAACAAAAGAAAGAAAGAAAGAAAAGAACAAAAGAACAAAAGAAAGAAAAGAACAAAAGAAAGAACGAAAGAAAAGAAAGAACAAAAGAAAGAAAGAAAAGAACAAAAGAAAGAACAAAAGAAAGAAAGAAAGAAAGAAAGAACAAAAGAAAAAGAAAGAAAGAAAAGAAAGAATGAAAGAAAGAAAGAAAGAAAGAAAGAAAGAAAGAAAGAAAGAAAGAAGAAAAGAAGAAGAAAGGAAATAGCAAGTCACAAATTACACAGAAACTATAATATCCACCATTGTCCCTTGTTTTTTAAGGCTTATGAACCTGGAGCAGTGATTTCCGCTGCCAAACTTCCAGCAGCAACACTTAAAAGTTGCCAGTATGGTATGATGCCATCAGTGTTTAAAACTTAGAAAGGCTCATTGATTTTTACTGAGGTTTCTTACACAATCTACTTCCTTTAAGGCCAAGTGAGCCAACCCTGATTGAAGAGAAGCTGCGGAATGAATAAATGTTATGGTATCAACAGAGAAATGACTTCGTTTCCTTTCCTCACTTCACCTTCCAAGTTTATTTCTGGCTTCCACTGCCACTAGGCATCACCACCGGAGCACAGCACCACACATTCTTGTATGCCCGCCCACCCTCCTCCCCGTGTCGGGCTGCTCTGGCACAACCCCCGTACCCATTTCAGAGAAGATAAATGAATACCCTAATGGAATGGAATGGCTCTCTAAAGCAAGACAACTTGGGAGAGGCTTTTTTTTTTTTTAACCTATGTCTCAAGGAAGGCAAATGAATGTCACGGTAGGTGGGTTATAATAGCGGTTTTATTACAAGATTGGCAGAGTTACAGTAATTGTAAATCATAACTGTTGTTGGATTTCTACTTTACATAGTCGTAGTTATGAGTCTGCTCTTGTAAGCCAGAACAATTATTTTACAATTAGTTTAGACATGTCTGAGCCCAGGAGGAAAATTTCAATTTCAATCATCTTATTTTCCTTGAACAGAACCCAGTACTACCAAAAATCAGGTCAATTCAACTGTTCACACGTGGGTTTCTAACCATTTTCCAAAGTTGAACAAACTTGTAAGTGAAATGCTCAAAATCGTGAGTATGATTTCAAACTACAGTATAAAACAGCATGTACTATAGGATATGTAAAATAGGATTCCATGCACTAAAGAAAAACAAACAAACAATAAGCTTGGAACCTTCATTTTCAGAACAGAACATGGTCACGATCCTATAAAACCTAATACACCCCCCTGAATTTGGATTGCAGATCTATCACTTAAAACATCTAGTAAATGACCCAATTTGTTTACATGGCCCTGTACCTTTTTACGGCCTTTCCATAAAGAGGTTATTACATCCATTCCCTTTATTTTGTTTAAGAGTGTTTGAATGAGCCCCAGAACCACAAGCCAGTTAAACAAGCTCTTCTTGGATGGACGTGGTCTCATATAATTCACCACTACCGGGGAAATTTTCAAAACAATGTTTGTAATTTGGAAACGCCACACATTCCCATACACCAAAAGTATTTCCCGTGCTTTCCGCAGTTTTAAATGTTCGGCAGATATATTAAATAAGTCCAATTTTTTTTTTTCAGTTTTCCAAGTAAAAGTGTGGCATTTGCACTTCTTCCAGAAGATTTGCACCTCTGAGTGTTTTGCTCTGGTAGGCTGGTCATTCAGAAATGACTGTAAAGGAAGATTGCAAGGGAAATGTAAAATCCATACACTCTAATTGATTTCCTAGAATGTAAATGTGAGTTCTAAAAGGAAACCATTTTAAAGCAGTTAGTGTAATGGGGTACCCAACTGATGCCTATTAAAAGTTATCAGCACAGATTAAAGATAAATTTTATAGCATGAAAGAAAAGCTTTTTTGAAAAAATTCAACATAGAGATCATTTGATTCCTAATTTTACATTCTTATTCTTGCTTATAAACCTCAAGCCTGCTAATATTCACAAGAAAACAGATTAAAATGACTTTTTCAGGGTTTAGCATTCATCATTTAGGTGTCTAGACTGTCAACATCTCTCAATATCTGAGGCAGGTTTTGACCTGGGAAACACCTGCTATTTTTAGACTGTTGATTTTTCTAGAAATAGTAAAATGTTTTGACTGCAGCGACTAACACAAAGTAAAGACAGAGCCGAGCCCATCATATATATCTCCAATATGCATAAAACTGCATGTGAAATTATAAAAACACTAGGAGGTCTGGTCCCTTGTTTTGTAAAGGCAATTCATTTTCATGTAGACCTCCAGAAAGACAATGTACTTCTGTTTATAAATTAAAGTCAGGAACAAAATGCATACTTACAGAGACACTGCTACTTACTGAATAGGAAGCATCCCCCAGTACTTTTTATCACCTCAACATAAACACATTTCCAGTGGAGGAAATCTGCCTCCAGCACATCCCATCTCTGGCTCTGAATGTGCAGATCAATACTTTTCATACTTAAACTATCCCATTTTTTCCTTCTTGTTTTTATAGTGTTTACATATCCAAGAGTCGCTACGAGAAATACAGCTGAATCTGATCTGTGCTTTGAGTGGGTAATCCGACTGTAAATCACACTCTTGCAAGAAGGAGTCTTTAGTATATATTTCCACAGAGCAATTTGAAAACATTAGAAGCTACTGTGTTTTCCCGTGTTCTTAAACAACGTGCACATCTCAGGCTTACGTCTCAGGCTTCAAGTATGATAAATCAGAAATGATGATGAACACTACAGGTCCCCCTTATTTCCAGACCCAGTAAGAGATTTCCAGGAAGGAAGTGAATATTTCATTCTACTCATTTGTTCACATCTTAATCGCATTTTAAGCACATGTTCCTTCTTAGCACACTGATTTTAAATATCGCCTGATGCCATAGAAAAAGAAATTATAATGTTTTAATGACTCCCAATTTGCATTTCTAATCACCTCAGACTATGAATGAGAGTGGCGGTATGGGAAACAAGCTGTGATTTATTCCTTAGTGGAAAAAAAGGATAAGTAATACGACTCCTTAAAAGACAGATGTCCTTATAAATACCCAGCAAAAATAACTGCCAGAAACAACATGAGATAAGTACCACGAAAGTCCAACTTCTGTTGTTAATGGTTCCTGATCTCTGTAGTGACTCAAAAGGCAGGTGCAATGGCCAGCTGGGCATATTTAAGCGCGGAAGCCTATCTCCATCTTGCAAACACTGGAAAGCCCAAAATAGTATCCACTCACAAATGAGGCTTTCCTAGAATGCAAATAGCATAGCTTCAAAAAAAATGGCATGGCATCTAGAAAGCACATCCACCAAGAAAACTCATTCTCGTCAAGTCCTTAAGTCCCACAAAATATTTCTAGAACCCATGTATACACAAGAGACCAGAAGGAGCCTCACTAGAGAAATGTTGCAGCTTCTCAAGGTAGAGGGCACTCACGGGAATTAATTTTCCACAAAACTTGAGAGCCTTTCCCTGAAAAGCGTTAAGGCTGTTTTCTTTGCTTCCTGCAACGTAATAGCTTCATTACTCTAATTCGGTGGGCTGGAAGCTGTCTACCTTTTACCACAATCTCCTGATCCCTCACCCAGCCTCATTCCGCGTGCCATCCATTTTGTGAATGAAGTATGAAAATAGCTCTTTGTTTACAGAAGGAAGGCAATAGAGAGTAGTGTGGACACAGGCTTACTTTATTTGAGTGTAACGGAGGCTATACAGGCTGCCCTTCTATCCAAGTCCGAACATCCGAACGTTGTCTAATGACTGGGAGAAAGTTCCACCAAGAAGCAGTCAACTACGCACGCCAAAGTAGAACGCTGCTACTCCACTGTCTGCTCAGAAAGTGACAGAAAATAACTAACCCTGAAACAGAGAGACCACCTTTTCTTTTACGTGGTTTGTTCAGTGCAAACTCTGCAGGAAGCACACTGCAAACAGTCTCAGGGCCTTTGAATGCAGCCATCCAGGACACCTTTCCACTTTTTTCTTGCCTCTACTCATATTTACAACACTAGATTCTTCCTGCCTCCCACACATGATATGCCTTCTCAGGTCTGTATTCTTTCACGGACGCTATTCCCTCCACCTAGAACGTTTCCCTCTTTTCCTCTCTCAAACCCACTTCAAAATATGTCATGTCCCCTGTGGGACCTTCTCTCCCTGCACTTCTCTTCCAGGCACAGTCAATCGCTTCATCCATCAAAGGAGGATTTTTGAAGTGAAATAAAGCGTTCTGTGTTCCCATAGCACGTCGAGCGCAGCGCCACAGACCGTGAGACAAAGGAAGGACCGGTCATCCTTCTTGGACAGAGCTCCTCAAGGGCAGAACCGCATCTTCTTCTTTGTGTGTCCAGCACCTAGTGCAGAGCTTCGCCAAGAGCAGATGCTTATGAATACGTGCTGAATAAAAACACTGTTCTAATAAAACGTTAGACCATTTAACTCAGGAAGGAAGAAGCAGGTGACTCCGTCCTGGCTTGGAGTCAGACCTAGGTCCAAACATTTACCAGCTCTGAGCCCTTGGCTAAGCTACTTAGCTAGCGAAGCCTGGGTGTTTTTCTCATTCATACCCCACGGGGAGGTTATAAAGATAAGCTGTCTACTGTCTACAGACATTGAGCCCAAGTGTGGCAACTAACAGGCACTCTTCGGGTGTCATTGTTAAGCATTACAAAACCAGAGACCCACTGGGAGATCTTTAGACCCATCTACCGACCCACAAAAAACACATCCAAATACTGTGCTCCCTGTGTCTCTCCTGAGAGCTCTCACGGCGGTCTTACCAGGACGCAGTGACCAGGAATAGTACAAATCTATATCCTTGCCTTTACCATCAATGTGCCTCATGCTGTTTGGGGATGTTGGTTTCCCTCAGAAAAACAGGCCCTCCATTCTCCACTCCCTGCAACAACCTAATACACACCTCATTTGATTGAAAAATGGCTCAACTACTATCCGATAGGGTAAAAGCCCAGTACAAAAAAAAATCATAGTTTGAAAGTAAAAGAATAATAAAGCCTAACACCAAGAAAGCAAAATTAGCGAAGCCGGCCTGGCAAAGATGGTTTGGCTTAGACAAAAGTCAAATATCCAGGGAAGAAACCGTTCAGTCACCAGAGGACGGGCAGTAACTGCTTGAAGATGGCAAAGGAAACCTAATGTGAAGTCAGATAACAGGATCGGCTCAGCTCGATTTAAAATGCATTCTCGTGAAGTCAAAGACGAAACGAGCTAATAATGCTACTCCCAAAATCACTCTGAGTAACTTTAACGATAAATGTCGTTAGTATGACGCCGCTATCATTTGTAGCTCCTTTTGTTCTCAGATTTGGAAAATTTACAAACAGAATTTTGGTCATTTAATCCTGTTTTTGGCAGGCCATTCAAGTCCGCACCTATGGATTTATTTCCTGATGTTGTTGACATTCAAGAGAAATGTGAACCTTGGAATAGAATATCCTATATATTATAATGTAAATAAAAATGAAGGCCACTCATTAAATTCATTCGAAAGAATAACAGGTTGTGCTTTCTAGAGCTCACTAAGCCATGCTTATTTAGTCATTCCCATGGAACTTGTACCAGGGAGACATCCTCCTAAACGAAATGTTCAAACTTACTGTTTAAAAAAAAAAAAAAAAAAACCTCCCTGTGGAATCAAGTATTCAAATGTCAACCATCCTCTTCATCATCAATTCATAAACCAAAATACTGAAATAAACATCCATGGATCGGGTACACCTGCTTAAAATAAAGTCTCGACATGTAATAGTAACAATTCTAAACATAGCATTTCAAGTTATTTGCCAAACTGTCAGATTGCTACCCCAACAGAAATACTGTAATAGATATTAGCCAGAGTATCTGTCATATGTAATCAATGTGATTACTTTCACATTGTTTTCCGTAGTGTTCTTATAAGCTGTGTTGCACGACCACGGGCGTCCCATCTTCCTTCACAACCCACAAAGCATGCAACCCCCTCAAGTAATAAAGAATGGCTTTTACACAATGCATCAGAATGTTAAAATGAGAATCCCATTTGCCTAGTTGGTTCTTACATAAGCAAAAATATATCACCACATTAGCAGTTTAATACTGTTGCACTCAACAGTGACCTTGATGACGTCATTTCAGCTCTCCAAGTCTCGCTTTACACATAGGTGAGGATAGCCTCTCAGGATCCTTCTAGTCCTAACATTCCACACGCCATATTTATTGCTGACGTCCATCCCGCACAAGTTATCTGTGAGCCACAAGCAGAGGATGGAAAGCACACTGCTTTTTTGAGGCACGTCTAGCCATCTAAAATTTACCATTATTCAGATCCTTGGTCCATATCACACAACACCCCATCTTTGGAAAACGCAAAGAGAGGTATGCACACCAATGGCACTTTTAAGAAAGTTACTAGCACCAGTTCTAGGAAACTTACCCACTTGCTTGGTACATGCTCACCAGGTAACATGGTATATTTACCAAGATAACAAAGTAGTACTCTGATTGGCATATCCCATCACAACCAATAAATAAACAAGTTCACCTTCCTATGAAAAATCTAAAACAAAGTACAAGTTCCAAGACCAAAAAGACATCTTCAAAGATGGCCTAATATTATAGCCAACACCACAGTCTTACTCTAATAAGGCACTACATCCAGAACCATGCAACAAATATTTATTGAGCACATACTGTATACAACCCCCTGTTCCGGATGCTAAAGCTCCAAGCTCCTGAAGAGAGCAAGTCAGACAAGGTCGATACCTTCAGGGAACTCGTGTACTCTGGGGGTGGTGGTCGGGGTACGCTGACAACGACTTAACTCATTAATAACAAGAAGAATATCCAAATGTGACAATAAGCACTATGCAGTTAGTTAGCCTTGATGTGATTGTGAGGGCTGGCTAATTCAGATTAAGTGGTCAGGAAAAGACCTCACTGAGAAAGTGATCCATTTAATTCAGATGCCAGTAAGGGGCTACCCACGCACATGCACCTGACCAGTGCTGCCCACAGAAACAAGGACAACCAACTGAGGACTACAATCCCGTGCCATCCCATCATAGGCCACATCCCTATGCCTCATCTCACTTCCCAGCCCCCAACCCTTGAGGCAGCACAACAAAAGAAGCTGCAAGAAAGAGGCTTTAAAAAGGCCATCTCCTTTCTTCACTCAAGGTCCTTCACGCCTCAGCTTGGCCTCTGCTGCCAGGCAGAGAGCAGAAGAGAGAGGTGTTGGAACTCCAATATGACTGAAATTGTGAGTAGCTAAAAGTGTGAAAATGGATAATAATCAACGGGGCAGGCACACCGACCAATCAGGAAGGAGGCCAGCGGGGTGGAAATAGTACCCTAGAATTCCTGAACTATCAAACACTAACCTTGTCGTTTCTGATTCACAGATGGTCAGTTTGTCCTAAAAGAGGAGCACTGGCTCCTTCCCAGCCCGTTAGGAGTATTTGAAGATTTTAACAATCTGTGGGGTGGTGCTGGTGCATCCCAAATAAAAATCAACCACCAGAGGTGTCCTTAGGAAATGAAATAAGAGAGATTCACACACACACACACACACACACACACACACACACACACACACACCCACAGTTGGCAGAGGTGGTAGAGAAAAATATCACAGACAGACTGTTTCATATATGAGTTACACAGAGATAATACAGCATTGCATAGAGATACTCTGGCTACGTGTGGTACTTCCAAATAAAACCAGAAACATCAAAACTAGACCTAGTAAATAAAGGGACTTTTATGACTTCTACCACTTGAGCTAACACCAATAGAAACCCATGAGGAAAATTTTCGCAATTCTGGAAACATTTTTTTATGGGGGTGGGGGAGTATGGACATGATGAATGCACTGATTCAATTACTATTTACTTAACACTCATCACATTATGATTAGAATTCTATTTCTACAACAAATGTGCAAGAATATAAAGAAGATCTGTAAAAAAATAAGTGTCAGGAAGGATGAAATAAGAATGGACAAAGCTAAGATTTTGGTGTCCAAGATGGAGCTCTCTAAAACGCCACCACTGGGGAATATTTAGGGTCAGATCCTGGTGTCTATTCACAACTATGTAAAGCCTACTACAGACTTGGTCACCTTTTAGAGGTAAATATAAAATATATCACATTAAGTGTAAAAGATAACAGTTGGTAGGAGGGAAACGTTACCCAAAAAATAGAATGGGCTTTTTTTGGTCATCTATTGTGAAAAACAATATTCATCATTACATAATGACACTTTACTTCTTCAACTTCCTCAACAATCTCAAACAGAGCAGAGAACAAGGAGGAAGTTCTTTAAAAAAAAAGCCTCTAAACAACAAAAATAAATGTCACAAAGGTCATGCACTACAACTTATAGACTAACTCACAGGAAGTCCCTTTAGCACTCAGTCAGACACTATTTACTCTTAGACACCATTCTAGGGATGGTGATCATCTATTTTCAGTAAAATTGAGCTTTGAAGGGTACCCTTAAAAGGGTAGAGGGAATGGACACAACTTTGTTAGACACAGGCACATGGCAGGAAGAGGAGGAGCAAGTTGGCATTTAAAAAGAGACAGAGACAGAGACAGAGAAGCCACAAGCATAAGATACATGTACTCAGATAGGCATCACTAGATAACCACCTGTCTGCAGAGTAAATGGCCCCACAGGCCACAAAAGTTCTTGTGGAAAAGAGCACATACAATAAATGATTTTCACAGGGATAACCCTAATAGAGGCATATTCCAAATCTATACTCAAAATGGTTAAAGGAAATGAGAACAATAAGCACATTTCAGGTCTATGGATGAATTAAAATCACTTACCAATGACACAAAGTGGGTGAGGCCTTACTCCATCAACAACTTTGTGACTGGCGTCTATTTGGGCTACATGCTATAGATAAAGTAAGCTTTGGTTCTTTTCGTTTTTTGATGTATATGATCCCTTCTGCTACAACTCAGGAGAACCAGCCCAGAACTTGTCAATTTCAGAGTAGGTATTCTCTTCTAAGTGAGTGCACACAGATATTAGTAATTTTACCTGTGGTCATTCAAGAAGTATAGGCCAGGAACCCTATAAAAGTCAGTGTTCTTATCTTTTATGTCCTTTACGTTATATCTGGAGACCCTTGGTTTATATGTGAGACTTCACAGTTAGAAGTCAGGTTCAAGATGAAGGACACAAAGGTAACTCATAATATTGGAGGATAAAACTATTCTCACAGCAAAGTGGCAAGAATTGCAAATAGCGTTAAGTCAAAAGCCAGGTAAGTCATAATAACAGGGTAAATGACACCGATCCCTCAAAACGAATTTTGAAGCACCTGCATATGATTCACTCTAAATCCAAATATCTAGCATTGGCTACAGCAATCAATTTCCATTTATTTACAACACCTCTTGGGACACTAAGTCAATACTGAAATGACGCAGTCCTGGGGATCTGATTGTGTCAACATTTGAGACTTCAGAATACTGAAGAAAAGATAGTATCATTGGGGAAAGGTCTTTGAAAGCAAGAATGAGTTACTATAGTCATAATAAATAGCTCGATTTGGACACTGGGCACTTAGAAGACCTTTCACAAAATGATGCAATGCACACAATGGACCAATGACATTTCTATGTGGCATCTCCAGAAGGGTCTGTACTTCCAGAACTGGGCAATCATCAAAATTGAGAATAGCAAGAGGGCAATCAAAAATCAATCATAAATCACTATTAGGGCAAAAAATACCCACATAAGGGAATTGAAAATTGGAACACCCCACCCCCCATAAAAAAAAGGAAAAAGAAGAAGAAGAAGAAGAAGAAGAAGAAGAAGAAGAAGAAGAAGAAGAAGGAGAAAGAAGAAGTCCCAGCAAATGTGTTCACATTCCAGGTGGAGCTTCTTTGGCACCTACCTGTTATCCTCAAATCTTGGAACCTCGAAGCATAAAATCAACCTGAGCATGTGCAGGAAAATAGCTCTATATTGCCCCCTAGTGCTGGATAGTCCCACTTCTTCTCAGGCTGAAAACTACAAGGTGAGTAGTTCCCTTACCTCTAGTTACTTCCTGCTGCCAACCCTCCCAGGAGCTAAACATAGCCCAATCCTCTACCCACAGATTAGGAAACAGCCAGGCTATTTTTAGCATCATGCAACTTAGGAATGGAAATGGCCCAGCCTCTGATGGCAACAGAATGTGTGTGGCCTGCCTGGCTTAATGAACTCACCTCTCCTGAGAGTGTGAACCTACTCAGTAAAGTGGCCAACGACCACAGGAGAGATCTGGGGCCCATTACAAAGAGGTGATGGTAGGCGGATCACAAGAAAGAATGACAACCAGAGGCACAAGTAGCAAAGGGAATCAGGAAGATGCCAGATGCCAGGCTTGACAAAAACAGAAGCAGAAGGAGAAATGATAATGGCACAGGAACAATAAAAAAATAGAAGACAGAAGCCAGGAATATTGTGCACTGTCATTTTAGAGAAGCTTGTCTAGTAAGAAACAATATTTTGAATTGGACATTTATTTTACATGAAAAAGAACAAAGGTTGGTCTGATCTGTTTCCTGCCAGGGTACAGCTGGTGCTGGGGCTCCTTTGATCACTTTCCCCCAGTCCTCTGCAGCTCCTGTGATTAGAGATAGATCCCTAGGCTGCCCTTTGATCAGCAGCTCAGGCAGCCTGCAGGTGCCATGAGCCATCACATTAGCAAGTTGTAAGAAGCAACTACATTAATAGTGACTGATAAATGTGATAATGTATATTTACTGCACATACAGCAAATACCAAACAATGTCTACAAAAATCCCAGGAATGCTTATTTAATCTATCTCTGTACTCTAAAACTTTCTGTGCTTTCTTAAAGATGAACACTTTCAGAGAGTTTAAATGCAAAGTTGAAGTTTTAAAACACCCCAATACATAAAGAAAAAGTTGCTGTGACTTAAAAACAGAGCACACACCATTCTGATTTTCTAGGTACGCTGCTTGTGTTCCTTTCGCCTGGTTAATAAAGTGACAGCATCCTTGCATTCTGAATAGATGGCATCCAAAGCAGTAAAAACATGCACATTTCTTTTCAAGTAAAGTTACGAGCCACCACTTGTAAACAGGGTATTTAATATTCTAATTTTAGACAGCCTACATTAACATTGTGGTTTCATGGGCAGTATAAAATTTCTATTTACAAAGTATTCTCAAAAATGACTTCATAATGGTAGATCAAGAGAAAAAGAGTTTAGAAATTGAATGATGTAAATCATATGGGGTTCAGAGGCTAAGCAAATTACACACCCTGACGCTGCCCTGGCTTTATGAAAGGAGCCTTTCTCCAGCTCTGTGCAATCCCAGCCCAAGGGAACTTGCATCTGAGAGTTTTCTAAACATTTCAGGTACACTTGAAAGCTGAAAGTAATTCTCATTTCCTATGCAGGATTAAGTCGTTTCCAGCACACACAAAATAGCAGTCATTCACCGACACATATAAAAACACACACCAGAAAGGTAAGGACTTCAGAGTACAAAGGCACATTTAAAAAAAAAAAAAAAAAAAAAAAAAAACAGAGCGCAAGAGAAATACATATTTAACTCTCCCCAAAAACGTCCACACGGCCTCTTGACCTGTGTATTTCCTATCTACGTACTGATTAACTGATGCCTTTCCACTTTGAGTGCTTCAATTAATGCAGCTGATAGATTTCCTCAAACATCCCCCTCCCCATGAAAAAGAAAAGCTGAGAAAAGTCAAACATGCCAAGACTCATTCATTTTGGACTCATTTTCAGAGGCAGTTCTTGAACTTATAACTCTGGCAATGAAAGGTTCTGCAATGTGCGTTTGAACTGACGTTCACAATCGCTCCCAGAATGTCCTCTCTAACTGAGCCAGCAGTGGCACTCACGTTGCCCTGTTACAGCTTTGTGGCAGCTCCCGAAGCTGCAAACTGCACGTAACCTCCTCAAGCCCATGCCAATGAACGCAGCGCGTGTTTGCATGGAGAGACGACAATACCCTCGCAGGCTGGTGTACATCACACACTAACGCACAATGCCAACGTAACACATACAGCGAGAAACAAGAAGGGGGAGAAGGGGGGGGGGGGGGGGGAAGACTCACCGTTCTGTTCCTTGTTGCTGGAGTACTGGAATTTACTACTCAGGTTGGACTCAGCCTGAGTCCCGTGTCTCTGGCCGGCCAGGGCAGATGTCAGCAGGAGAAGCCCGAAGAGGAGCATTTGGCTGACTGGGGCGAGAACTCACTCACGGCGGGCGCTTTGGAAGCAGCTACTCCTGAGTCTCTTTCACCACCGCCAGGGGAAGGCTGCACTGGGGTGGAAGCGCCGAGCCCGCTCTGGCAGCAAGGAATCGCAGGGTAGTTTCCACATAATCCCATCCAAAACTTTTTCCTAGAGTCCTCTTCTGTGTCTCCAGTGTTTGAAAAGGATCAAAGCAAAACCTGGACCTGAACCAGTTTCCCAAGGTTTAAACAAATCCTGAGCTGTGCCGAAGTGGTGGGGGTGGGGGTGAAGGCGAGGGAGGAAAGAGGGGGTGGGGACGCGGGGGAGCCGGGGGAGCGGCGAGAAGTCACCAGCAAGTTGCTGGGAGCACCTGTCAGTTCGGGGGACAGGACAGAGGCGAAAACTCAAGGGTCGAGCGAAGCCAGCCCGAAGCCAAGTCGGCGGCGAGCAGTTTCTGATCAATAACAAAGCTGCCAATAGATGCGCTCTCCGGGCGCCCCTCTCCCCCGCCCCACCCCCACCCCCGAAGGGGGAGGGGGAAGAAACAAGGCTAGGGCGCCGCGGCGGGTCCCCGGGGCCGCGGAGCCGGAGCGAGGCCGGGGGGCTCCGGGCCGAGGCCGCCCCGGGCGCCGGCGGAGGGAGGCCGCTGGGCTCCCGCTCCCCAGCCCGGCGCGCAGCCTGCGCCCGGTCCCGACCGCCGCCGCAGCACGGATCCCGGCACCTGGCTGGAGTTTTCCGCGACCAAAGTTCACCTTGTTTGGGTGCGTCCCCCGCTCCTCGAAGCCAAGGGAAATTCGGCAGCTCGGGGTCACCGCGGGGCTCCAGTCGTACCCGGTCCCCTCCCCCCACGCCTCGGGCTCCGCGCAAACCTCGGGGCTCCGCGCGGCGTCTCGGCACCGGGCAGAGAGAGAGAAGGCCGGCGGCCCAAGGCTCCGGCTTGTCCCCTCCCCTTCTCTACCTTCCCCCAGCCGGCGGCAGTCGGGAGGAGGGGGCCGTGGGCAGAGCCCGGGCGGAGCGCGCTGCTGGCGAGCGGGGGAGGCTGAGCCGCTCTCCCGCGGGCGGCCGCAGGGGCGGGCGAGGGTCGGCGCCTCCGGGAGGGGCAGCCCCGGGCCGCGTCCGCTCGAGCCGACTCGGCCGCCAACTGGCGGTCCAACAGGTGCTGGCACAGACAGGGGGTGCTGCGGGGCTCGCTGCAGACAGGACCTAAACGGCCCAGGCGAGGAATGCAGCCGGAGCGGCCCCTGGTTTCCTTCCCCCGGGACACCCCTAGCCCCAAATAAAGAGCAAGATGGGTGGCGAAGGGTACTGCAGAACCAAAACTGAGTGCAGAAGAACTTCCTGCAACTCTCCCTCGTCCCCCGCCCCCCGTGGTCGTGACTCGTCATTAATTTCCGAGGGGATCCCCGTAACCAAAGGCTTGGCCAGAGTTTCTGGACCGGAGGAAGAAGGGAAATTAGATTTCAAAGATTTCCCTTCAGTTGCCAGCTCTGTGAAGCGAGATGGAGAGAAGAAAAGTAAAGACAAACAGCCAGCACATTAACAGCAACATTCATTCATTTCGCAAACACTGTTATTTGTTGACCGCCTACTGTGTCAGGCACTGTTCTAGGAGCTGGGGCGGCGGTAGTGAAAACACAAGAAAGTTTCTGTTCTCCGGAAGCTTGCATACTAGTTGAACTTTATTAAATTAATATCAAGAGAGTCCCGTGGCAAGCAAATCATCACAAATGGCACCCTGCCTCTTGCTAAATTAAGTTCATGCAAACAATTTGGCCAGGTATGGTGTTCCACCGGGGGGGGGGGGTGGGGGGGGGGCTGGAAGAAAGGATATAGCCTTAAGGTACATGCTGAAATATGCGTGGAGTCTCAAATGGCTCTTTTTCAGGAGACCCTTTCTGGCCTTGCAAGGCCATCTACTGAGGGTGGAGGAGAGCTGCCCTTTAAAAGGATCCAGGGATGCTTGAGAAAGGCACGTTCACCTATAGGACCAAACCAGGAGCTGACCTTCCTCAGTCATGCTGAAAAGGCCAAGCCCTCTCCCTGTATTTGGACACCCACTGAGACCCACCAACTTGACCTCTCTGCAATATCCTGGTCCTCTTTTTTTTTTTTTTTTTGCTTCTTAAAATTCAAATAAGCTCAATTCCTCTTTACTCACCTATCCCATTCATTCATTCATTCATTCATTCATTCATTCTTATTTCTTTACCACTTCTGTCTTCACAGTACAAGATATCAAGGCAAATATACAAGGCCCATTCTCTGACTTTAAAGAATTTACAGGTTAGCAGACACAAGACTTGTTACTTTATGCACTTCAGCATCTCCCCAACATGACAGTGAATCTATATTTGCATGATAAATATGTTCCAAAACTACTTTGTAGATTTGGGGGGGAGGGGTGTTCCCAATTTTAATAGCATAATGAGACTGGTTATATAAAAGACATGCTTTATGAGTGTGTTTTCATCTATTTGTAATAAAACTAATTACTAATTTGTAATTAAGCCTTCTAACTTTGTAAGTTAATTTTCTAATCAGGATTTTTCTAAATGAGGCTGTTAAATGTCCTATAGTTGACATTTCTTGACCACCCACATAGAGTGTGTGTGTGTGTGTGTGTATGTGTGTGTGTGTGTGTGTGTGTGTCTGCAGATTTAATCCATTTGCTCTCATGAGATTATAAGGGTGATGACTACTCTTTATTTTGTATCATTTCATATTGGCTAGAACAGTGCCTGGCTCAGGGGGATAATAAATAAACACTCTTGACTGACTGACAGTTTTCTTTATTGGAGTCACTTACATTCTCCCTGGAATTTCAGCATGAAGGTTGTATTTGAAAAGTTACAGATGATCTAGAATAATACTCTACCTCTGCGTTTCACCTCATCCATATTCTACAGATTGATTTGACAATCACCTTATAAATAAAGCCAGCCAGGTGCTCCTGCATGACCCCTAGACAAAATCACGTTCACAGCAACTGGTTTCCTTTCAATGTACTTGCATTGTTGTTCCTTGTACTGCCCTTGCCCTTGGCATAGTTGATTCTTTTAACACTTTATCCTCTGCCTGTCTTCCTGCTCCATTTTGCTTATAAACCTTTCCTAGAAAAGTGGGGCCCTTGCATTGAAAGTCAATTTTATGTAATCCAGAGTCTGCACAATTACTGAACAATATATTTTGAATGAATATGGCTTTGTTTTGGCCTAAGGCATTTTCCTTGAGGAAAGGCATCTGTTCCGCCAACCAAGAGAAAATAATTGCAAACATTCTTTGTGGTTTTCATGTTTTCTTAAACCTTAGGAAGGAGTGCCCATTCAGGCTGAATGCATGAACACTGTTACCTACAAATTCCTATTGAAGAACATGGTAGAATGTACTTGGTTATTAACAATAGTAATTTGGGGGAGGGAGAATGGGTGTCACTATTAATTTTTTTTAAGTGAAATAAGATCTAAAGCAAATTACTCATGTAGCTAGTCATGTGACACCCAGGAGGGCAAGAACCATAGGGATATATTTTTGCCTCAGAAAATCAAATATTACAGGTTTTCTTGCTCTGTCTTCTGATTTGATCCAAATACACACGCGCGCGCGCGTGCGCACACACACACACACACACACACACACACACACACACAGGTATATATACAAAATTATTTTACAATTTTTCCCAAAACTCTAACTTTTCAGCATTTTAGTGGCAGATAGTTGAGCGTGAGTTTCTGAAGTTCGGAAATTTCTGATCTACCTAAATGCCCACTGTGTTTCCAGAATGACAAGCAACACTTACATCTGCATTTCAATGAGGCCTGGGGCTGGAGGTATTATTAGTAAGGAAGTAAATGCCCATAGATCATAGCAGAAATAAAGATTGTCATATGATGTTTTTTTTTTCCTTTTTGAGAGAGAGAGTGCAGCAGAAGGGGAAAGGGGCAGAGAGAGAGAGAGAGAATCTTAAAAGCAGGCTCTATGCTCAGCACAAAGCCCGATGCAAGGCTTGATCCCATAACCCTGGGATTATGATCTGAGCCAAAATCAAGAGTTGGACGCTCAACTGCCTGAGCCACCCAGGTGCTCCAAGAGTGTTCTAGAAAAAAATATATAGTAGTCCCTCCTAGAGTCACCCTTTTCTCTATTTTCTCCAACTACCCCCATCTTGAGAAATGCATGACTTTGCTCTAGATATCTAGGATATATTAATACTGTGTTATTCTAACCTAAAAATTGTAAAACACACTATTGATTAAATTTTACTTTTAGATCAATCACCCTTTACCTGCCCGTGTAACAACTGTTAATCTGAGAAAGACCTGCTCACTGTGGCAAATGGTAGAGGGTTGAGCTAAGGCCCTGCACTTTTTGATTTTTACTTTTCTGGGGAAGGGAGTTGGGAGGTAGGAAGTTAGAAGTATGTGGCCAAGGAAACAGGTGACAAGAACTGGCCTTTGGGTGACCCTCTGTGGCTTTTCCCATTGAAGTAAAGCTGCAGTTTCCTTTTTGAAATCATGGTTGAGTACGCAAAGATATTTTTCAAAATCTCAGAAGTGCTTGTCTGACACAGAATTCAGAGGGAGTACGTAGCCAGAAACAGCCCCAAAGAAAGGAGAGGCCTGGTGACCTTTGAACCACCACAACAGAAGATCATTTTACCGAGAGATGGGACACCAGGGACTTAGTCTGGCTTTACCACTACCAGACGGTACAACCTCGATCTAGAAATCCTCTCTTTCCCTTTTCTTTACATAAGAAATTTACACCAGATTCTGTCTCAATCCTCTTACTGTTCTAGAATTCTCTGATTCTCTGAGCTATTAGAGATAATGATAGCAAAACTTTTTTTTTAACTTAATTGTTCTTCTGTGGTAATACATGGCTAAAACAATGATTTCTTAGCCTCAACTCCAAAGGTGTCTTGGTGGCTGGCAAGAGATGATGAAAGGGGTTCTTCTCCCTAAACTTGGCCAATCAAGGTAGACCTCTTTCATCTGTTATGAACAGAGTTTGGAAAGACAGATTCTACTGATAAACAAAAAGAGAAGGAGTAAAAAAGAGTTTGGAAATCAATGACTAATGCAAGTATCAGGAATTTTATTGATTTCAAGAAACCTAAATAAATTATGTATAGGTATCCGCGTTTCAATTTTTAATATTTGCTTGGTATGATGATAACAATATGAAAAGAGGCAGAGTGTGGTTTCAAAGTAAAGAAGAATAGTGATAGCACATGAGTGAGTTGTAAATAATCAGGAAATAATATTGGTATTAGCCAAGAACAGATGGCCGATCTCCTACTGTTCTGTAGAGTCAGTGAGAATGTGAAACAATCCTGAGAGCAAGGGGCATCCCCTAAACATGTGGGCAGCAAACCTAACACTGTGTTTGGTCATATCCTCCACTCAATAAGATGTCATTCTTCTCTCCCTGGAATCATGTATAGGATATGAAGGCTGCTGTCCGCATTGTGACAAATCATAGGAAAGAGGTCATGGCCCAGTTACAGATCCTCCTTTCTCAGATAGCGACCCTCGTATTTCAAAGGTCATGGGAGAAGAACCCTTTCACTTTGTGATCATTGTTTCACATAGAGACCTTTCCTGGGCTAACAGCCTTGACAGACGAGGTGGATAGACTCAGTACACTACGTAACGAACATTTTAGAAATATCATTGCTTCTAAAGCTCAAGATGGTTCAAAAGATTTTCTTACTCGTTTCTCAGTATTACTATTTGCTCTTTGTGATCTTTACAGTAAGAAAGATACTTGTCCTCTAACATCCTAAAATCCTTGCAACATGTTAAGGCATCATTTTATATTCCCAAATTTTGTTTTATGAGCACATTTTGCTTTGGCGTTTTCCTCATCTTCCTGGACCACCTTTCTCTTCATCTGAATCTTCTTTCACCTGTCCTCCATGGAGGATAAAAAACAAACAAACAAACAAACAAACAAACAGGTTTCCCTCTCACAGGCAGCTCAAAAGATTTATAGTTCAAAAAAGCCAACCAAGAAAATAAAAATGAGGAAAGAATTCTTCAGATTCAAATTTACTTTTTGAAGCACCTATCATGTCCCAGGAACTGTTTGACACCTTCAGGTACATTTTCTCATTCAATCTGCCCACCAATCCTTCGAGGATGATCACAGCTTTGCCATTTTACTGTAAAGAAACTCAAGCTCTGAGGATGATGAGTTTTCCCAGGGTGACACTATCAATGACAGGTACAGTCACCATTTGATTCAGGTCTTCCCCTTTCTACTCCAGGGCTTTTCACCCACTTAGGCCCTGCACTGGGGGCGAAAACATTCTGATTGAAGCTGTCTTACCTTTCCCCTCTAGGTTTCCTCCACAATGGCGGTCTTGCCCTATGTTTAACTTGAGGTGTACTATGGGATCTGTAGATGAATTTTCCCATGTGTTTGAGAACACTAATGTAACACTAGACAGCTATCTTTCTAGTACAGCCTAAGTAAAATATTTGAGCCAGAGTGAATACGGGTTACTTAAGCAGTGGTAGTGACTAAGGCATCTGATAGCTGGCCTTGGGGCGGAAGCCCACCCAAAGTGTGGGCTAGCATGAGTATCCTGTTTATCCAGGCCAAAGTTAGTCATCCAGCTAATGCCTTAGCCTAGACCATCTGTGGGCAGTTATTTCAGAGAATCCACCTCCTTGTCTTTGAGGACAAAGGGAATAAATTATCATTCTTCCTTTCCTACTCATGATTGCTACTGGATTAAAGCATCAGGGTTGAGAAGAAATACACTGTTTTCCCAGTGGCTCCCTTTGAAGAATCAATTTATGATTAACTAGAGATGTCAGAGACTAGGCCTCTCTTATTTACAAAATTCCTATATGTATCCCCCCATGTGTTTCTAATTTACAATTCCTGGGTCTATGGGTTTTTTAAGCCATAAGGTGAGGCAAATTAGCATTTTCATTGATAATTTTACAAAGGTATTTTTAGATTAGTTGGAATTATTCAGAGTAGAAAGATTGCTCCAAGAAGTAACCAGTGACTTGTTAAGCCCTCAGGCAAGCAAAAGGCTTCAATTGAAATTCTAATTCCTTAGATAAATTCCATTTGTATCTGAAAGGCTATACCTTGTGCAGGACCCCAGTTTTTATCCCACTGGATAGTAAGTGGAAAAACATTCTTTAGTTTCCTTTCTTTTATAAATGGCTTTTAAACACACATAAAAATGGAATAATGTGAGAATTAGCTAATTATTATAACTACAATTACTCATATTTATTGAGGTGAATGATAATATGATGAATCCATAAAAATGGTATTTTAAGAATTCAAAGCACTTCCTAATATATTTTTCTTTCGGCCTATCTAGATTTCTGTTTGAAGATTATTATCACAGTTTACCCCCCACTTTCAAAATTCTCAGCCCTGCCAAGGGGAAGAAAGATTCTCATTCCTGAGAATCTAGTCTGGTACAGGAATGACTGGTCACCTGTTCTGTGAACTAGAGCAGCCTACATACTTTCGTTTTACGTTGTATGGAGCTGGTGTCACATTATTAACTTTTTTTTTTAATGTTGATGTGTTTATTTTTGAGCGAGACAGAGAGAGAGAGGAATGGAGAGAACATGAGTGGGGGAGGGGCAGAGAGGAAGAGCGAACCCCAATTCAGCTCCATGCTGTCACCGCAGAGCCTGATGAGGTCATGACCGGAGCTGAAATCAAGAGTTGGAGGCTTAACCAACTAAGTCAACCAGAGGCCCCAGTTAACTTTTCTTTTTTTAATATTCACAATGAAGTACTCCACAAGGGGATCCTCTGCTTATTAAACAACTGATAAATTAACAACTCTATGAGTAAATATTAATACAAGTCCCATTTTAAAGATGAGAAAATGGGGTGTGTGGATGGTCCAGTTGGGTAAAGTAGCCAACTCTTGATTTCAGCTCAGATCATGATCACAGGGTTGGTGGGATGGAGCCCTGTGTTGGGCTCCGCGCTGACAGTGTGGACCCTGCTTGGGATTCTCTCTCTCCCTCTCCCTCTCTCTCTGTCCCTCCCCTGCATGCTCTCTCTCTCTCTCTCTCTCTCTCTCAAAATAAATAAATAAACTTTTAAATAAATAAATAAATAAATAAATAAATAAATAAATAAATAAATAAGAGAAACTGAGCCCCGGAAAGGTTTGGTAACTTGCCCAAGGTCATACCATTTACAAGTATTGAAGCCAGAATTTGAATGCAGGTAGTCAGTCCAGAGCTGGCACTTTTTTTTTTAATTTTTTAAGGTGCATTTATTTTTGAGAGACAGAAAGAAACACAGTGCGAGGGGGGTGGAGGGGGGCAGTACAGAAAGAGAGGGTGACACAGAATCCGAAGCAGGCTCCATCCAGGCTCTGAGCTGTCAGTACAGAGCCCACCGCGGGACTCAAACCCACAAACTGTGAGATCATGACCTGAGCCAAAGTCAGATGTTTAACCGACTGAACCACCCAGGCGCCCCAGAGAGCTGGGACTTTTAACCGTTATGTTCTCATGCTCCCCATCTCATCTAGCACAACGCTGGGTTTGTATTGTCTCAAAAGATACGTTTCAAACTTATTAAATGTACATTTATATTAAGCATTCGGTGTTTATTTTATAACTCCACACAATCCCAGTCATAAATACGTAACTTAAAATTCTATTGCCAACAACAAATAGTAAATCATTCCGATTTTGCCTGACATCAAAAGGACGGTGCTCCAAGCATACAGGAACTAAGCACTTAGTCAATGAAAATGTCACTGTGTTTTAGACTGAATACCCCTTTTAGTGGCTATAGAAATGAGAAATGAATCTTCTGAAACTATATGAAGGAAAAAAGGATCTGTTGCCCTTATTCTTAGCAATAAAACTTGGCCATAAAATCACCATTAACGTGTTGCTGGTGCTGACAACCTATGATGAAGGAAGCGCATAATGTGTATTCAAATAAGTTTCTGAAGGACGATAGTAGGAAAAAGCAAAGTTAGTGAGATGACTTACTATTTTCTTGGTGAAGGTGAAAACTGTAAATAAGAGACACAGTTTCTGTTACCACTAACCTGGAGATGATCCCAGAATTTACAAAACAGCAATCTGTCCGGGACAACAATGCATGCTGTTGGGTCCAAGAAGTTACAAATTACAAAGTAAGTGAAAGACATTATTGCTACACTCAAGGAGTTCGCCTCACTCTGTGTATCCTATCAAACTTCATTCGCTTTGGAGTCCACCTCAAATGTAATCCTTGCCTTATGGAATTGTCCACTCCCCTACACAAAGGCCTTCCTTCCCACTGCTCTCTGCCTAGTTAACTCTTACCTTCCTTCAAACTATCCTTCTGTGACCAGCTTGATCTATTTAACACATAAATGTGATCACCATCCCATGCTCTACTCTGAAAGTTTTATACCAGTCTGTCTGGTTTTTGGCTGCAGGTAAAATCTATACTCCCATAGGCAGGATCTGCTCTTCCCTACATGCCCAGGTCCCATGCTCTCTGAGTGTCTTGTAGCTCCTGACAACATACTTTACGTACTGGCACCTGCTGTCTTTGCTTCTTATTCTCCCTCCACCATGATACATAACCCAATATAGCATTTATTCTATTATTTTTTACTCTACTTTTTGTCCCCTTTAGCACAACACTTAACCTACTGCACTTATTAAATAATAATAGCTAACTTTTACTATATGCTAGGCACTATTTTAAGAATTTCACATACATTCATTCCTTTGTCCTCAGGATAAACATATGAGACAGATATATTTAATAGATTTTGGAGGGGAACAAAGTAAAATGCTTGGAGGCTAAGCAATTTGCCTAAGACCATGCATGTGGAAAAGTGACAGAGCTGGGCTTTGAATGTGAGTAGTCCACACTTGACCATCACTTTGCCTCTAATAGAGTTCAAGCAATATTTGGAGACAGTATAGACTCCCACTCATTACCTAAGCACTGAAGTCAGAGATATAAGCTAACATCTTAGCCATTACATTTAAGGAGACATATGCCAGACCTAATATTCACTGTTGGTTATCACCTCATATCACCTAATAGATCACTATTACTATAAACAGATAATAATAGAATCTACCTCAGAAATCAGTGGGAAATAAATGAGACAAAGTACGTAAAGCCTTTGGTACAATGCCTTGCGTATTTTTTCCTGTAGTCAATTGTGTAACCGATTTTCTGAATTATAAAATAAACTTTTTTTCTATTTACCATTTCTGACATGTCTTATAGTCAATGTCAAAAGAAACTTGGCAACTATCCTTTTTTTCTTTCCCAAAGGTTGTTATCATTTCAATGGGAAATTTTATAATAAATGGTGTCTTAAAAATGAAGATAACACTAAGTAATTTTTTGACTAAGTAAAAAGGATTTTCCCTGTCTCCCTATCTTCTCTCCCTTTTTCATCATCACTACCCACAATATAGGAATATGTCTCTCATCCTTCTAAAAACTTTCCAAGATAAATGTGGATTTCCATGTTTAGCACATCTTTGAAAACTTATTGAGTATAATTAATAAAAATGGGAAGTAGCCAAATGCAAATACTATGATAAATCTTCATAAAAGAATAATACAGGAAACAGCTACTTCTGACATAATCAGGGTGACTAGAACTGTGTGGAGTTCATTTACTTGTTTGGTTGTGGGTCAAAGTTGGGTATCTTATAAAAGGAAGTCCTAAATTATGGAAAACAGGAGTCAAACTATACTAATCTTTAAGCTCACACCTAAGTTATTCATATAACTTTTTGTGTTTGATGAGCTGAAAAGAAGACCAGGTAGGCATTTTCCAAAATGGCAGAAATGGAGTATCTATCTGTCTTTTCACAAATACTGTGGTAACATTCATGCCAATATGACAAGGTTGTTTCTAAGGCCTGGCAAAGAGCCCATACTCATATTGCCTGACTGGTTTAAATAGAGTGAATTCTTTTTGATAGAGAAATTTTACATAACAGATGGTTCACAAACCTGTGTCTATTTAATAGCCAATCTGTTGTATCCAAGATGTCATCATTTTGGAAAATAACTTCTATGGAAGTATCTTCATAATTTGAAAATATGACATCAAATGAAAATCTTGCTTTTTCTTTTTAGATTTAAAGTCTGTATGTGACAATTTAAAATATGTATATAGGAAAGCATGTGGTTTTGAAATAAGTATTACTGACTACTGCTGCCCGGATAGAGGAAATTTTAAGAGCCACTAACCTAAAATAGGATATGAAGTATTGCTATCTCATGAATATTCCTATGTAAAGTAAATTAATGAAATGACAATTCATTTGTTATCTCATGTATTTTGGACAATTACTTTTACTAAGAAATCTGAGACCTCAGCTCTCTGTTAATATCTTACAATATAAGAAACTGTCATGGACTGAATCAAGCATGGCACTTTATGTTTTCTTCCCCTTATCTGGCACCAATGTATTACTTTCAAAATTGGGGCGCCTGGGTGGCGCAGTCGGTTAAGCGTCCGACTTCAGCCAGGTCACGATCTCGCGGTCCGGGAGTTCGAGCCCCGCGTCAGGCTCTGGGCTGATGGCTCAGAGCCTGGAGCCTGTTTCCGATTCTGTGTCTCCCTCTCTCTCTGCCCCTCCCCCGTTCATGCTCTGTCTCTCTCAGTCTCAAAAATAAATAAACGTTGAAAAAAAAAATTAAAAAAAAAAAAGAAAACAGTATACATTCTGAGATTCTATTTTGTGAAATAAATTAATTCATAGTACAGTAATAATGAACTTCCTTAATGAGCTCAGATCAGATACAATTACTTTAATGATTCTTCAAACTCATAAAAATTGCTTCTATTTACTGTGATATAAAAATGCTGTTTCTGATGATATCTCTCCTTTATCCCTTGGTAGATGTCTCTGATACACGTCATATGCTTAAATGCATTTGCAGCTGACATAGTATAGAGTTTTCAACCACTGCTCCTTTTAAAGGTCCCTGGTGAAATGGATCAGACACTAGGTTTCATAGGAGAAAGTGAGTCTTCATTAGTAATCTAATTTTGAAAGTTTTAAAAAATGTTTCAAAACACAGCAAATTGTTAGTCCACACTGTAAATTTATTTAGACATCTTGGTAAAATGATAAGAGCTCACAATCAGAAATTCTAAGTTCTACCACAATTAGGTGACTTTAAATTAACTTTTTGAGTCCTCAGCTTCCATTGCTGAAAAAATGTATGTTTACCTGACTGATATCAAGATTCTTTCCATTTTGAACATTTTCTGATTCATATCCAATTCTTTTATTTCTACTAGGAAACCTATAGATTCTCATTCTTGTATTCTCATATTTACTTCTCAAAGATTCTTTTTTCTTTGGAGGAAAAAGAACGTTAGTCCAGAGAGCTTCTTCTACGTAGCAGGATATCCCATTAAGCAGTTATTGTTTCTTAAAGACATTTCTATCTGGGCCTTGCAGACATTTCTGGCCAGAGACGGAGTATAGATGGGGTAAAATGATTATAAAATTTTTTAAAAAACAAAAACTTACTTAGGAGGAAAGAAAAGAAGAAAAGAAGAAGCTCTCAAGGGAAGAAGACAAGTTCTTACAATTAACGTTTCCATTTGTTTAGAAAAATGTGTTTTTCAGGGCGCCTGGGTGGCTCAGTCGGTTAAGCGTCCAACTTTCGCTCAGGTCACAATGTCACAGTTCATGAGTTCGAGCCCCAAGTTGGGCTCTGTGCTGACAGCTCAGAGCCTGGAGCCTGCTTCAGATTCTGGGTCTCCCTCTCTCTGCCCCTCCCCTGCTTGCACCCTGTCTCTTTCTCTCTCTCTCTTTCCCTAGAATAAACGTTAATTTTTTTTTAAAAAAAAGATATATTTTAGGGGTGCCTGGGTGGCTCAGTTGATTAAGCATCCAACTTCGGCTCAGGTCATGATCTCGCAATTCGTGAGTTCGAGCCCCAAGTTGGGCTCTGTCCTGACAGCTCAGAGCCTGGAGCCTGCTTCAGATTCTGTGCCTCTCTCTCTCTCTCTCTGCCCCTCCCCTGTTCTCTCTCTCTCTCTCTCTCCCTTTCTCTTTTTCTCAAAAATAAATAAAACACTAAATTTTTTTTAAAAATCTATTTTTCAAATTGTTCTTCAAATGTTTAACAATGTAGGATTTTAATATTGCCTTTGGTCAGCATCTTTTTATGTAAATATAAGTTGTCAAATGACAGCGGCCAATTTCTGGTTTGGCCCGTGCCGGTGGTTCCACAGTAGCAAGACTATGTTGTTTGCACACCAAAGAGTCCTGTAGAAGGATATTGATTGATGGCTCTGTATATTCGTCTATACATATGCAAATCATATTTGCATTAATATGAATATATTCTAGATACAAAGGGAAACATTTCCTTTATAATTATATAATAATATAATATAAATATGAATATTTTATACATTTAAAGGTAACTTTAAAACACTACAATTAAAACTTATTTCATGATGTTCTGCCACGGATTTGTTCTTCGTCTTTCTACGAATATAATATCGTGTTGTTATTCACACTGGTAACACCAGGAGGCACATAGAGGAGACTCTGCATCTGTTACTATGGTAACTATTAGACATATTTTAAAGGACAGAAACCATCATGTATGCATAAATGTAAAATATTACTCTCCACCATTTTATAATTGTTGTAGGGAATTAGACCTCAAATTTTAAAGTCACATGCTTCCTATTTTTCTTCTCAAGGAACATATCATTTGTTGCAGTGATATAAATAGCTGAGTTTTAAGGACAGTAAACCACAGCTTCTGTTTTTCTCTAAAAATATTGAAATTATTATTAAGTACTTAGGCTCTAGAGATGCTTGATCTGGCTCAAATCACAGCTCTGCCACTTATTTGTTTATTCTAACCTATAACATGAAAAAAATCATAAAAAGAAATTGGAATATGTGATGGATATGTTTTAGTTGAATACACTGACCAAAATCAGGTTTAAAGAATGAGGAGACAGAGATAAATTTATCTTGTAGTATTTACTTGATTAAAGTGTCACTATTAAGATCTTAGAAAGATATTCCAGCCCAGATCGTAAATTATAGTAGTGTATTAATACAGACACTCTCTCTCTCTGAGCTTGTAATTTCAGTATTTGATTTACCCTTTTTTTTTCAACAAATATTAATGATGACTATCAGGCGCTATGCTAGGTTCTGGAAGACAATTGAGAGTGGATTGAGAAAAAAAAAAAAAAGGACCCAAGATGAAGCCCTGAAAATCTCTAATATGTAGACTTTGGGTGGAGAAGTACAACTGAGAAAAAGAGACTTAGAAGAGCCAATTCTTTGAGTATAATAAAACAAGAGATGCTGTCATGAAAGCTGAGAAGAAGGAATTCATTCACTGGCCAGAGGTATGGAAGGCAGCTAAGGGATAGAATATAGCAAAAACAGAAAAGAAGAGGGGTGCCTGGCTGGCTTAGTCCTTTAAGCCTCCAACTTCGGCTCAGGTCATGATCTCGCGGTTTGTGAGTTCGAGCCCCACGTCGGGCTCTGTGCTGACAGCTCAGAGCCTGGAGCTTGCTTCGGATTCTGCGTCTCCCCCTCTCTCTGCCCCTTCCCTGCTCATGCTCTGTCTCTCTCTGTCGCCCAAAAATAAACGTTAAAAAAAAGAAAAGAAAAAGGATATATGGATTTGGAAACATGGAAATTCAGTGACCTTGACAAAACTTTTCTTGATAAAGTAATGACAGAATAAAATGAGCTGAAGAGTTAATTGTAGATTACTTTTTAATTGAAAAGAATTCATTGACGTATAATTTACATACAATTAGTGAATGCATTTTAAGTGGACAATTTAGTGAGTTTTGTCAGATCTATACATTGATGATATGAGACATTTTCATTACTTTAAAAAATTCCTTTGTGCTATTTTGTAGTCCATATATCCTTTTACCCCAGTTCCCAGACAACTGCTGACCTGCTTTTTGTCACTAAAAATTAGTTCACATTTTCTAAAATTTTATATAAATGGAATCACACAGTAGGTACTCTTTTGTTTATAACTTCATCAACTCTGCATGATGACTCAAAAATTCATCCACGTTTTTATAAGTAGTGGTTTATTATTTTTTATCGCTGATGCTATTGTATTACATCATTATACTTATTTACTTATTGGTTAGTGCTTATTTATTCACTTGCATATTGATGGACACTTTGAAAATGTCTAGCTAGTTTTTTTTTCTTGCTATGATAAATAAAGCTACTATGGAACATTCATGTAAAACTCTACAAAGGCATATATATCCATTTCTGTTGGATCAATACCTTTGAGTGGAATTGCTAGACTGCATGGTAAATCTATATTTGTTTAGGAAATTGCCAGTTTTTCAAAGTGGTTGTACCATTTCATAACAACACCATCAGTGTGTGAAAGTTCCAATTGTTCCTCTATTGGTATTGTCAATATTTTTAATTTTAGGCAATTTAATGGTCATGTAGTGATGGTTTACTGTGGCCTTAACTTGCATTTCTCTAATGATTGATGATGTTGATCAGCTTCATATTGATATTGGCCATTTAGAACTCTTTTTCTGTGAAGTGTCTGCACAAGTGTTATGGGCTAAATTGTGTCTCATTCCCCAAAATTTATATGTTGAAGTTCTAACCTTTAGTACCTTAGAATATAACTCTATTTGGAGATGTGACCTTTGGGAAGTGATTAAAATGAGGTTTTTAGGGTGGGCCCTAGTCCAACCTGACTGTTGTTCTTTTAGGGAAAGGAAATTTGGACATACAGAGAGATACCAGACAGATGCACAGGGCAACAATTATATGAAGACACAGTGAGAAGGTGGCCATTTACAAACCAAAGAGAGAGACCTCAGAAGAAATCATACCTGGCCATATCTTTATATTGGACTTCTAATCTCCAGAACCATGAGAAAATAAATCTCTGTTGCTAAACTACTCAGTCTGTGGTATTGCTATGGATATGAAACCCCATCCCCTATTTGTCTATTTATTAAATAGTAAGAGTTCTCTATTCTAGATAAATATCTTTTATCAGAAATATTGAGAACATTTCCTCCCATTCTGTGGTTAGCCTTTTTCATTGTATAATGATATCTTTGCAGAAGACTATGTTTTAAATTTGGATAGAGTCTGATAAATCATTTTTACTTTAGGGTTTTTGTTACAAAGTTTGTAGAGTTTTTTATGTCATATCTAAGAAATCTTTATCTTTCAAGGTTAGAAGATTTTCCCCTATGCTTGTCTTCTAGAACTTTTACAGTTTAAGTTTTTATATTTAGGTCTATGGTCCATATCAAGTTAACATTTGGGCACAGAGAAAGGCTAAAAAAAAATCAACATTTTCCTCAGTATGAATATCTAATTGTTCCAAAACCATTTGTTGAAAAGATTTGATCTTCCCCATTGGATTGTCCTGACACTTTTTTTTTTTGACAACCAATTAAACACAATTAAATGTGTTGGTCTAGTTCTGAATTCTTTGTTTAGTTCCCTGAATTTATATTTTTATCCTTATGCTAAATCCACAGTCTTAACTCTTGTAGCTTTGTAGCAAACCTGGAATTCTAGTAGTATAAGTCCTCTCTCTAGGTTTGGACTTTTTCTTGTTTAAATTGCTTTGACTCTTCTACATAATCTGAATCAGTTTGTCAAATTCTTTGCAAAATCTTGCCAGAATTTGAAATAGGATTGCTTTAAATCTACAGATAAATTGGAGGAGAATCAACATGTTAAAAGCATCAAATCTTTTAATCCATGAACACATTATTTCCTATTGATTCACATCTTTAGCTACTCTAAGCAATGTTCTGTAGTTTTCAGCCTATAGATTTTGTACATACTTGGTGAAATTTTCCCCTAAATATTTCCAGGGTTTTTTTGAATACTATTATAAATGGAATTATATCTTTTTATTTCTTTTTCCAATTGATTTCCTAGTAAATAAAAATAATATTAAGTTTTGATTACTGATCTTGTTGACCTAGGTAAATTGACTTAATTCTTTTTTTTAATGTTTATTTATTTATTTTTATTTAATTTTTTTTAATTTTTTTTTTCAACGTTTATTTATTTTTGGGACAGAGAGAGACAGAGCATGAACGGGGGAGGGCCAGAGAGAGAGGGAGACACAGAATCGGAAACAGGCTCCAGGCTCTGAGCCATCACCCCAGAGCCCGACGCAGGGCTTGAACTCACAGACCGCGAGATCGTGACCTGGCTGAAGTCGGACGCTTAACCGACTGTGCCACCCAGGCACCCCTAATGTTTATTTATTTTTGAGAGAAAGAGAAAGCATAAAAGGGGAAGGGGCAGAGAGACATGAAGACACAGAATCTGAAGCAGGCTTCAGGCTCTGAGCTGTCAGCACAGAGCCCAATGTGGGGATCGAACCCACAGCTGTGGGAGCATGCCCTGAGCCAAAGTCAGACACTTAACCGAGCCACCCAGGCGCCCATCACTTATTAATTCTAATATCTCTTTTGTAAATTTCTTATGATTTTCTGTATATACATCATATCATCTTGTTATGGGTTGAACATTTCCCCCAAAAAGATATGTTGAAGTCCTAACTTCTAGTACATATGAATGTGACCTTATATGGAAATAAGATCTTTGCAGATTCAATTAAGTTAAGATGATGTCATTAGGGTAAGCCTTAATCCAATATAATTTATTCTTTATAAGAAAATGGACACGTAAAGCCATAGACACACAAGAGAACACCATGCGAAGATGGAGGCAGGTATTGGAGTTGAACAAGGAAAAGAATGTCAAGGAGTTACCAACACCCCAGAAGCTAGGAACAAATAAGAAAGGATCTTCTTTCTAGAAGTTTCAGGGGCACCTGAGTGACTCAGTCAGTTGGGTGCCCGACTTTTGATTTCAGCTCGGGTCATGATTCTAGGGTCATGAGATGGAGCCCCATATAGGGCTGAGAGTGGAGCCTCCTTGAGATTCTCTTTCTTTCTCTCTCTCCCTCTGCCCCCATCCCCACTCGTGTCCTCCCCCTCTGTCTAAAATAAAAATGAAAAAGAAAACAACTAGAAGTTTCAGAGGGACCATGCACCTTAATTTTGGACTTTTAGCTTCCAGAATATTTTTTGTTGTTTTTAGCCACCCAATTTGTGGTACTTTGGTGTGGCAACCCCAGGAAAATAATATTCATCTCTAAAGCAGTTTTATTTTTTTCCAATCTCGAGGTCTTTCATTTCTTTTTCTTGTCTTATTACAGTGACTGAGATAGCCAGTAAAATGTAGAACAGAACTGAGAAGGTACATTCTTGCCTTGATCCTAATCTCAGAAAGTATGTATTCAGGCCATTTCAACTCACCATGGTGAGTTTTTATCAGGTTGAGAAAGTTCTCTTCTATTCTTAGTTTGTTGAGAATTTTTTGAATGTTATCAAATGCATCTATTTAGATAACCATAAAGTTTTTCTGTTACATTTCTTTAAGATCGTGATAAATTTCAAATGTTAAACCAAAGTTTTCATTACAAGAATAAATCCTACTTTGTCAGGATGTATCATTCTATGTATTTGTTGTCATATTCAATTGGATAATACTGAACTTATAAAAAATTTGTTTAAAATTTTTGTGCCTGTGGTCTGCAGTTTTCTCTATTTGGAATGTCTTTTCTTGCTTTGGTGTTAATGTAACAGTGGCCTCCTAAAGTGGTCTATGTAGGTGAGTGTTCAAACTTGAGAAGTGCATGTATTGCACTAATTTGTGAAGGTGATTGATAGTGTAATTTAGGTATTCTACAGATCTTTGGTGATTCTTGTGTAATTCTAGTAAGGGCTCACAATATCTGGTTTACTAACATCCTATAAAACATCACCTTCGCCCAAGGAATCCCTTTCAAGGTACATGAGGTGATATGGTGAAAATATGATATTGGAATACCCTGATTTTGACATATCTGTCAAAGGAATCCCTTTCAAGGTACATGAGGTGATATGGTGAAAATATGATATTGGAATACACTGATTTTGACATATTGACATTTCAATAAAATATTGAAAAAGCCTCATAACGACGTAGCTAAGGTGCTAGCTGGAAGTGGATACCTTGTAGGGTTGAGGCTCTGACCTTCAAGATGCCATGTATATTGTAAATCCATGTTCATTATATGGGGCTTTGTCCCCAGTAGCTAGAATATATGGTTTTAGAATCAAGAGTGGAATAAGAAGGGCTCTGCTGGATTAGTGATATTGGTTCCTGAGTGCTTGGCTAGGGGAAATAGTCTACCAGAAACAGTATTAAGAATTCTACAAAAGTGTAACTATCTTCTGATCCTATGGGGCTCATCATACTCACATATTAGGAGTAAAGAAAAAGTTTCCCAAACTAACTGGACTAATTGACACTAGTTATCTTAAAGAGATAGGATTGCTACTCCATAATGGAGCAGGAAGTGTTATGTCTGGAATTCAGAAGATTCACTCTGGTGCTTTTTGCTGCTTCCATGGCCCATAATGGCCTGGGCAGGGCAATTGCAGCAACTACTGTTTGATAAGGGCAGAGTAACCACAGGCTACAACCCTAAAGGATGAGATCTGACGCATAGATCTTTCCAGTGGGAAAGCAAACTGGACCACAAGAGGTAATGGCTATGGATGAGAAGTATCTAGAATGGGAGGTAAAGGATGGAGTTGATAAATATCAGTTGAATCATTGACCTCAACAGATGCAGCAGGGACAATATCTGGTTCTACAAATCCTTGTGCTGTAATCCTTTTTATCGGAAAATGTGATTGGCATCACCATGAAGAAGCAGTGACAGGACAGAGTGAACTTGTCAAGGGGCATGAGTACCTCTCAGTGGTGCCTCATCCTTCTCTTAGCCTTTCCAGGATAAACTTCTAACCGCCAGCATATGCAACTTTTTAACTGAGTGTTTTCTTGGTGGTCAGAACTACTTGAAAACCAGAAGTACTGGGGAATTAACCCCCTTAGAAGCAATTCTTAACAAATGCCTAGTGGAAGTTGGCGTATAAATATCCCAATTCCTATGTTTCTTAAGTGGACCAACACTGCGGCTTGAGTTCAAGCCTTATTGCCTGCTAGAGTTTCGTGGAACCAAGCCACTGACATAATGGTAATTTGCTTGTAAAATGTCCGTATTAGGTCTAACATCTCTATTGCCTTATTGGTGTTTCTTAGGATCACTTTCCAAATAAATTTGTTACACTTTAACCCTTGTCTCAGAGTTTGCTTCTAGGGGAATGTAAACTATGACAATATATCCAGTGCCATGGAAAGAACATCATGGCCTGACTCAGATCACTGGACCCCTAAAACTTCACCAACGTGCCAGGCCCCTGAATCTCTTTAAGCTTTATGGGCCGGCACACATGTTTTTCACTAGGGCATCCAGAGTACTTGCCAATTCCTGTTCAAATCTGATTAATCCGCAGTATCATCTCATATAACAAAGCACTCTTTATTACATATGTCTAATATAAAATTAATATGTGCTATGAGTCCTATATCAAAAGGAGCTATTCAAAATATTTAACAACATATGCAGCACCTAAATCGACCAAGTACTGGAGCAGATTCAGGGAGGTCCCATGCTGGGCCAGAGGCAAATCTTTATTACTGGATCTCGGAGAAGCCCAGGGGCTCCTGGAGAAGCCATCTGTTGGCCGGTGCACTTGAGAGGTGTGGCTCAAACTGGGCTGAAAGGAAGGACAAAGAGTCTAAGCCTCACTGACATATCAGCCCAAGCTTTGTGCCTGAAGCAAGAACGACTTCTGAAATTTTTAGTCTCGGTTTTTCTAAAGCCAGTTTGAAATGGGTTTTCTATTACCTCTGAGATAAATTATTGTAGCTGCTTTCTCACCCTAGCTAGAGCCTAAGAAATCTTCCTCAATTCCTCCTATCTCCCTCATAGCTCAGATACTTCCAATGTGATCTTTTAAATATTTCTCCAATTCATCCTCTGCCGTCTAGTCCTCCTATTATTGCTCTATTTAAGGCCCTCATTATCTTTGCCTGAGCTATTTCAGGTGCTTCTTAATTGATCTTGGTGTTTCTTGCCTTGTCTTTCTCAGATTCGCACTTCTTTCCAAATCTGTCTACATCGTTCCCCCTCAAAATCCTTCAACTGTTCTTCTTCACCACGAAGTAATGTGGCATGATCTTCACAAGAGAGCAGGTTGCCAACTTGTTTTCCTTCATCTTTCAGAACCACTGCTTTGGATTCAGTTGCCAGCAATATCAAACTGCACACATTTTCTCCCACACATCAGATCCTTCTCACCTTCATGCTTTTACTTACAAGTTTTCATTCCCCTTTCTCCCCCCGGCTCATGTCCATTTATATACTAAGTCACAGTTCAGACATGATCTCCCTCTAGAAACTTTCACAAACTCTATCGGGGCGCCTGGGTGGCTCAGTTGGGTAAGCGTCCGACTTTGGCTCAGGTCATGATCTCGCAGTTTGTGAGTTGGAGCCCCGCGTCGGGCTCTGCGCTGACAGCTCAGAGCCCGGAGACTGCTTCGGATTGTGTCTCCCTCTCTCTCTGCCCCTCCCTTGCTCACGCTCTGTGTCTCTCTGTCTCTCAATAATAAACATTAAATTAAAAAAAAGAAACTTTCACAAACTCTTGTGTTGAGCAAGATGACTCTTCTCTGTGATCCCATAAGAGTTTCTGAATATCTCCATCTCTTCATGTACCACACTGTGTTATAATTATCTGTTTATATATCTTTACCACCCACCCTGATACCCAAATTTTGAGACAGAGGTTGTGTCGCAAACCAGGCATGTGGCAGATGAACATTAAATGTTTGCAAAGTAAATAAAGGCATATACAGTAAAACCTAGGTTTGCGAGCATAATTTGTTCCAGAAATATGCTTGTCATCCAAAGCCCTCGTATATCAAGGCAAATTTCAAGAACCATTGGCTCAGTTGTGACCGTGTGATGTTCAGTGGCACATACTACTCGTATTGGAAGACGTCGCTCATTTATCAAGGTAAAATTTATTAGAAATGTTTGCTCACCTTATAGAATACTCAGAGAACAAGTTACTCGCAATCCAAGGTATTACTGTACATGTATGCTCCTCTACTAATATGATGCTCTAAAAAGTATGTTTTGAATCATATTGGTATAGGTGATTGATATCCCAAAACCTCTTTTGAGTATGACAAAGAACTTTTGGATAGATGATTGTTCAAACCTAAATTAGTCATATTAATTTATGGACATAGTTGCATTAGAAGCATAAATCAAAAGGTAAATTATTACCATATCATGAAACTACTAGAAAAGCATTTCTTGAAAGTACATGTAACGAGGATGCAAATTGGAGTTTTATTACCTCCTCAGTCCCCATGTAGCCAATGCAAAAATTGCTAAGAGTGGTTTCTGATCAAATAACAATTGGTGGGTTTCACTCACACAAATAGGAGAAGATTAAAAATATGTTTTTTTGGAAGTTCATGGCATCAAGTCAAATGTTAATAGGCCAAATCTTATGAATGCATCCAGAATCTAATAGATTCCAAATAGGATGTGTATATCATTGAGCTATCACATTCCCTGTTACCGGCATGGTAATGTAGGAAAAACAACTATTTATTTAATTGTTTTACAGTAAATACTTTTTTTGTAAAATTACATTTACATTCCCACAAATTCTTGCAAACATTTTGTAACTGTTAAAAAAGTATCATTGCTCATTAGACGTATATTAAGAGATTAATAAATATGAGAATGCAGTGAATTCATATTTTAAACATACTAACAAATTATGTCCATATCTTTCCCTTCTCATCAATATTAAGGTGTACAAAAGTTGAGGTAATGCTAATATCATATAATAAGATCGATAGACCAAAATTTAATTCTCACTTTCTATATTGTGCTTAGTTGGTTCATAACTTAAGTTTCGTTGACGTAAAAATATGTATTGAAATAGGTTAGCCACTAGAGGGATCACTTCTCTGAAATGATCATTTTATGTAAGAGGTTCCATTAAACATTAGCAAACACTTATTAAAGGCTTATAATGTAGGTCACCCAATACTAAAATGAAGAAAATATGTTGTTTCTCATATGTTGAGAGACTTTTGGGGGAACACATTCATAACCACATTTTTATAATAAAATGTAATTCAGTAAAAAAGAAATATAAACAACTGCTGGAACATGGATGAAAGTCCTTGTAACTGATCAAAAGAATACTGAGATCAAACTCTAGAATTGTAGAAGGGTTGGAAAACCACCAGTGGTTCTGTTTCAGAAGACAAGAAGCTTAATTCTTAATTTTAGTTTCAACAGTCAGATGTGTCTTCTAGTAAGCTTCAATATTCATCTACCCAATGATCCTCTACGGAGTGTCTCTTAGGCGCCAGGCAGGTGCTAGGTACTAAGGGTCAGCCAGTGACCCGAAGGTTCCAGGTCTGAGCACAGTTGGAACACATAGGCCATGTGTATAAGTCACTTTAGCACCATGTACCAAATCCTGAGAGAAAAAGAGCTGACATCCATAGAACATAGAAAAGAAATTTAATCCAGATTGGGGGGCAGTGATGGCTTTCCCAGAGGGAGGTACTCTGATATAAAGAAGAGATACAAAGAAGAGATATAAAGAAATCACAGGAGATCTTCAGGTAAACATGGGGTGGGAAAGAACTCCAATCAGAAAAAAAATATCATATGTTAAGACCTGAAGGCAAGAGGAATGTGGCTCATTGAGGGAATAGAAACAAAGATATGTGGAATTACTGGCTCTTGAGGACTAAGGAAGTGGAGGGGTCATCATTAAAAGTGGAGTGGAGCAGAGTGTGCATGCCTAGTCTAGAGTTTGGACTTTGTCCTAGGGGCAAGGAGGAGTAGAACAAATGACGTGATTCAAATGGTGTTTTAGAAAGATTAGTAGATCCCCCCCTTATCCTGAGTTTCCCTCTTCAAGGTTTCAGCTATCTGCAGTCATCCCGGGTCTGGAAGCAGATGACCAAATCATCAGTACATCTATAGTGTCCTAATGCTACGTCACAGTGTCCAGGCCATTTGCCTCACTTCATCTCATTAGGTAGGCATTTTATCATCTCATATCATCACAAGAAGACAGGTGAATACAGTACAATAAGATGTGAATACAGTACAATAAGATGTACAATAAGATAAGAGAGAGGACACATTCACATAACTTCTATTACAACATATTGTTATAATTTTTCCATTTAATTATTAGTTGCTGTTATAAATCTCTTACTGTGCTTAAATTATAAATTGAACTTTTTCATAGATATGTGTGTATAGGAAACAACATAGCACCTATAGGGTTCAGTACTAGTCATGGTTTTGGGCATCCACCAGGGGTCTTGGATAAGAGAGGATGCTTTTTTCCACTTGCAAGGTGCAGACTGAATTAGAGACAGGTCAAGAAGAACAGCAGGTAGATATTTTGGCCCGTACAAAATACAGAAAGTTTCATAGATTTCTGAGTGCTCCAGTTTTTTCCCCCCACATTTTTCCCATCTCGGTGTCCAGGCCTGGGGACTTAGTTCTAGGGGCTGACTTATAACAAAACAAGTTTTTCCCTGAGCCTCCCTTTCAATCTCTTCCCCGTGCATTCAGGTTCTCTGAATCTCTTTATAAGTGGCCTTTTTGGCCAGTGGCTGCCCTTTCTCCTGTCCCTCGCTCATCCTCCCAGGATAGAGGAGCAGCAGGAGGAGGTAGAACTGAGAATCTCAAAGTCATCTGGTTTCTAGATGGACTATTAAAAAGCAAATCCTATTTTAAAAGTAAACTTTAATCTCTGGCTAGAACACCTGCAACAATTTGCAGTCCAGTGTTATTCTAAACAAGCATTACCCTTTCCTTCATCTTCAAATTATTTTTTAAAATGTCCCCTCCATGGTATTAACATTTCCTTCCCATCTCCTTGTTTGTGTCCCAGGCTGGTAGTGGATAGAGAGTGGAGTGTCAACGGTGAAGGATGTGGCCAAGGAGGAGCAAAAGATCTTCCAGCCATACATCAACACAGGAACTAAACTAATGTTCTCAAATAGCTAATGTCCAAAATGTATTACGTTTTTAGTTTAAAAGAAAAAGACGAGAAAGAGGAAACGCTTGTGTGTTCTCCTAGGCCGTGCGAAGAATTTCTTCACCAATGTAAATTTGTGAACTCTGTGTGAGCTGTCTGATGACAGTTGATTGAACTGTGGATGCTGTCTCATTGAAATCATAGAATGATGCATTTTATTACCAGATCTATACATAACTGCAAAGAGTGACCAAGAAAGGGTAGCTCTTGTTCAGACATAAAACTCTGCTGTGATACCTGAAGCAGGTTCATAAAATCTGTCGTACTTTCAAGCTGACAAAGCTTTGTTCTCTCACCTCAGCTCTACAGACTTAGTGCCTTTTGGGGTCCTCTCTCCTGTTTCTGCCCCAGCCTTCTAGTGTCTTTTGCTTATTAGTACAATTTCAGTTTTAGTTGTTGAAATGTTTCTCTAATCTAACAATGTCATAATTTTAATCTCCCAAAGCTTCTCCCTGTCCCGGCGCAGACCAGGCCAGGAATTCTGCAGCTGAGCTTTGGGGGATGGCAGGTTTCCTCTCTCTTTCCCCACTTGCTCCCCCACTACCCCTTCTCCTCTCCCATGTTGTCAATGGCTCCCTGGGATGAGGAAAGGGGAAGGAATGAGAGGAAAAGGACACATTTTTTTAGGAACTGCTGTTCTTGCAATGCGGAATATGGGTCTTCTGTCATGGCAAATGCCCAAATTATATTTCTCTCCTATTGGACCTGAGAAGTCCCCATTCCCGTCCTCACCCCCCTTCTCCAACACTGTACTGTTTCCTAATTCAAGCAGTGAAATTTTTGGCTAACATTTTCCTTACAATTGCCACTCAGCTCTTGCCCCAACAGTATTCACAGAGGAGCAGTCACTGGTGTAATGTTCTTTCCCTATGACTCACACCTGGCTACCTTCCAGGCTATTGCCTCTGGCTTTGGGAAATATTACACTTCTCTTGCCCACCAAATTCTTTACAGACTGGCCACTCCCCTGGCAGCCACAATCTTTGCTCTGATCTTCAAGTAACTTCAATCCTAGACTTTGACTCTAGCAGGGAAGAATCAATCCCCATTGTCTCAACCAACCACTCACCCCCAAGCCCCAGAGATCACACACTGCCAAGGACTCTGCCACTGTGTTTAGAAAGAAGGACTGAGTTTCTACAGTTTCATGAGCACCCAGCTGGGTACAGAGATCTATTTCTATGTCTCTGGCAAGCTGACAAACACTCCATTCTACACAGTTGAGTATCTTAATCACCCATATCAAGGGTTCTTATGCTTTGTCCTCGGCTTTGGGGTCTGCACCCAAAATCCCAGATAATACGCAAAGCCTCATTTAACATCTTACTACAAAAATATGACAATGGTAACTTAAGATCCCACTACAGAAAGATGGCATAGTAACTTCAGGAGAGCATATTTACAAAGGTGCCAGCATTCCAGGAGCTCTAATCCACATATACAACCAGGATCAGACTGAATCACGAAATTAATAACTCTGGATTGAAATTCTCCACAAGACATCTAGTCCAATTCTATAGCTTATAATCTAATCAACAGTAAAAGAATCCTTTTAAGATTTTGTTGGAACTCTTCTTGAATACCCTTGGAGGCAAAGACATCCAGACATGTCAAAGCTAACTACACCATTTCTGTTTAGTTCTAATTGTTGGGAAGTTCGGATTTATGTTAAGTCAAAATTGACCTCTGTATAAATGTCACTCCATGTTTCAGATTTATCCTCTGAAAACTCATAAAGCCTGACTAGTCATTTTTCCATATGATAACCATTTGGGTTTAGGGGGAATAACGATCATTTCCCTTTTAGCTTACTCTGCTCCAACATAAATTTCCCCATTTTTTTCAAGTATTCAGTGTATGGCAGGTTTTGAGGTTTCTTTTTTATTTTGGTGTCCCTTCTCTTGTTATTTCCCATTTCTTCAATATCAGTTTGGTGGTCAGAACCTATGACAACACCAGGAAGGAAGAACGAAACAGGGACTTATTTCCTTTAAAAGTTAATTTTTAAACAAGAGAAAATCATGACTCCCACGCAGATATAAAAATGAATACATATTAAAGATTTCATTAAACTCGTAGCCAATGAGGAAAACAGGCAAATATAACTGGGTTCAAAAGAAAATCCAGACTGGGCACATTTATAGATCAGGAATATTGAAATGACTGCACAAGTGAAGGCAAACTTGTTTTTTTTCCCCTAATGGTGAGGGATTGTCAGTTGGACTTCTACTGGACAGGACAGAATTTGCATGTACATAGACAAGAATTATTTTTGCATTACCAACAGCTATCTACAATTTATGGTGTTGTAAAATAGCTTTCATAGTTTCCCTAGAATCAGAATCAGATAACCCAGAGGGTTTCCTCTAGAATCCCAACAATGCAGAATTTTCCACTGACGCACATATTTTTGCCTACACTTCTCTTGTCCTAAAGACTATTTTCCTTTGAATTAAGGAAAGTAATGGTAAATATAAAGCTCAACACTTATATAGTCAGAAAACTACCACACAGCTCTTTATGAAGTTTTTTATTTTTTCATGTTTACAAGCGTTAATAGGATATCTCAATAAACACTGAAATTAGCCTTAGCTTACTTAAGGAAAAAAAAAGTAATGTCGAAAACATGTTTGCCTTTCTGTGGGAGTATCTTCAATGACGTTGATGTTAGTAGTTTGCTCCCACACCCTCAAGTTTTCAACCTTACATAATAGTCTCTGGATTTATCAATTCCAAACCTATTAACAAATTCAAGTTAATTCAACAAATGCCGACTTAATTCATAAGCCCGTTATAAGCATGACGAGTAAGAGTCAATAAAAGTATAGATTTGTATAAGGAGAAATTATATTCTAGTTGGACAGGGCAAGGGGAAGACATGTATAAATACATTATAAGGCAAAATATAACCTGTTTATAGGCAAAAAAAAAAAATAAAACCCTATTTGGAATGTTTTCAGTGAGCTAATGTTTTAGGTCAGAAGAATAAAAACCAACTCAATGGGAAGACTGCATTCCTACAAATTGTAACAGGATACAGAATACTCATGGAAGAGGACCCAAAAGAATGGATCCCAGATTAGAATGGTTGGAAATATTGCTAGGTCATTCAAGAGTTTTGAACGTCAAGCTGAAGAATTTTTATTTAACTCATAAACAAAGGAGAATAATGGGAAGTCTATAGAATGTTTATTTACATAGTAAGAACAATACTGTGATTTATTCCGGCGGAGCTACGAAGAAAACTATAAAAGGCAAAGACTGAAGAGAGGATGCCACCAGGAAGTAAAATTTATAGGACTTGGAGGCAATATTTTGCCATGCAAGTAAGCAGGGATGGAAATGGACAAGGGAGAGAGTGGAATGAAAGAGAATTTCAAGTTTTCTAATTTAGGTAAAAATCTGTATTAGATTCCTAGGGCTGCCTTGACAACTTACCACAAACTTGGTGAGCTAGAAAGAAAACCTCTCACTGTTCTGGAGACCAGAAGTCCCAAATCAAGGTGTCAGCAGGACCAGGCTCCCTCTGAAGACACAGCAGACTCTTCACTAGCCTCTTTCCGGCTTCTGGTGGCTCTTGGCAATCCTTGGTGCTCCTCGGCTTATGAGTGCATCACTCCAATTCCTGCTTCTGCCTTCACGTCACCTTCTTCTCTGTTTTCCTTCCGTGTCTCTATGTGATTTCTTCTCTTTGTATGATTACACCAGTCATTGGATTTTAACCCAGTCTGACTCTTCACGATCCTCAACCTATTTGCAAAAAGCCTTATTTCCAAATAAAGTGACATTCTGTAAAGTTCCAGGCAGATACAAATTTGGGGGAGATGCTATTCAACCCACTACAAATAACTTGGAGAAAAATCAGGTCACTAATGTAAATAAATGCTCTGCCATTAATATAAATAAACAAGTAAATAAGTAAGTAAATCAATGAATAATCAAAAATGCTCTGCCCATTAATGTAAATAAATGCTCTGCCATTAATGTAAGTAAATGCTCTCAGAAAAGCAGTTTTCTGAGAAGGTAGATTTGAGCTAGAGTTCTGACAGCCAGATTTGTGAATGATACATGTTGGGGTAGACTGAAGTACTTAAGTACTCAGTACTTGTGATCTCACGGTTCATGAGGTCAAGCCCTGCATTGGGTTCTGTGCTGACAGTGCAGAGTCTGCTTGGGATTCTCTCTTTCTATTTCTCTCTCTGCCCCTCCCCCATGTGCACGCAGGTGTGCGTGCTCTCTCTCTCTCTCTCTCTCTCTCCCTCAAAATAAATAAATAGGCTTTTGAAAAAAAAAAAAAACATCCAGTCAAAATTAGTGAAACAAGAAAAAGAAATCAGATAAAATAAATAAATAATTAATTAAAAATGCTCTGCCCATTAATGTAAATAAATACTCTGCCATTAATGTCAGTAAATGCTCTCAGAAAAGCATATTTGGCTCCCCAAATATCACCTACATGCACTGTTAGTAAGGCAAGTTGAATTCATTACTTACTGTGTAAGAAACAGCACCACCCCCAAGAGCTTTGGTAGTATCTCAAAAGGCGGGAAGGTAAGGTCAGAATTTATTGACAATGGGAAGTGTGGCGTAAGGTGGGTCTTTCAACACAATCACTTGATTAGGACTTGGTAAGGATTACCTATGACAGTCGGCGATTGCCAGAAACAGCGAGGTTAGGATTTTGAGGAGAGGAATTCAAAGAATCTGAGAGTTCAAACTTTTGCTGCTTTCCATTGAAAAGATGATGGATCTTTCAGAAAGCTTTTCTAATGAACAAGCCCATCATTTATAGGGATAAGAGTCTTTAGAGAAAGTAGAATGCTAATGGAGACGGTGGAATAAATAGCACATTGTTAATATGTAGGCAGTGAGGTACAGTTTCTGTTCTCGGTGACCTTTGTGAATGTGAGGGTAGATAGCTTCATAGCACTCAGAGACATCAAGTCACAGTGAGTAGGTTTAGAATAAGTAGTCAGAAAAGGAATCTTGATGAATTCCTTGAGAGGCAGACCACAGAGGCCAATGCAGCTATTTGTTCTTGTTTCCTTTCGATTTTGTTTATTTTTTTAAAGATGCATGCAACCTTGTTCAAGTGTTAAAAAGGAGCTCTGAGTTTCCAAATTTTGAAAAAGAAATAATCAATGCAGGAAGAAAGTGGTGATAAAATTAATAAATATAAGGCATTAAGAAAGCATAGTTATATTCAGTAATAAGTAGTGAGGCTTCAATAAAGTGGTATGGTAAACATTACCGAAGCTTCTCAATATCCCAGTCTCATCTTTCTGAATTTGTGGAATACTATACTTCCCGACCCTCTTGCAAACAGACAAAACCATGAGCTGTGAGGAGAAATAACTTCTATAACTTCTTTGTGTCACTTTTGGGCTGAGACAAGGAAAATCTGTTGCATAATCTTACAGCTCACTCCTGTCCAACCACTGTGATTGTGATGGCTATATATCGAGATTCTGGAGCCACTGCATGGAACCAGTCTAGATCTCTGACTCATTTGAAGGAGGTTGCTCTGGAGAGCCATTAGACTTGAGTAGACTTTCTGCAGGCAAGAAATACATACACTGTGTGTGTGTGTGTGTGTGTGTGTGTGTGTGAATCCATTACAGTTTTGGAATTTATTTACTCTGGTACCAAAGCTTATCTTACTCTTGCTCATACTTTTGGTAACACTATACTCCAGATTGTTGAGTGATATTTGTTTATTTATTTATTTATTTAAAAGTGTGCATCATGCCCAACATGGGGTTTGAACTCATGACCCCAAGATCAAGAGTCACATGCTCTATGGATAGAGCCAGCCTGGTGCCCCACTATTTGCCAAATTTTAAGACTGACAACAGTAAAACAGTGATGACAAAGTAGCTAAAAAAGGATAAATTATTGTTTGAAGAATTTTGATGATGAAGGAAAGGGGGAAAAGAGTTTTCAAGGTTCTAAAAAATATACACTTTTGATATTCTATTTAATTTTCTAAAATTTGGATCATACAACAGCATCGAGAAATTCCAAGTTAATCTTTTAGATTTTCTTATCATAAAATTAAATGGCTCTTCACAGATAATGCCACTTGTTACCTTCCATTCCCCATGTTTGGTTGGAAATTCATATCAGAATCCACACATTTGGTGATTTGCCAAGAATTCAACCTCATTGCCAGGAATTTGATCTTATTAAACTACGGACCTATATTAAGTCTCCTTATTCTTTCCAAAAACATTTTCTGACACTGTACCTCTGGATTATTAAAATATATTTAGATAGCATTTGATATAAGAAATACTCTAAGTTGTTCTTAGTCTATCATACACTATTTTCTTGGGAAACTGTTTTTATATTTCTTCCACCAATTGCCAGTTAAGTACAATGTGTTCTCATAATTCCAGGAAGTAGTGTTAGCTGTCAAAAATGATGTGTTGCATAATCAGTAACAGTAAATAGGCTAATTCTTTGAAGCTATTCCTGCTGGAAGGTGTGTAAGAATATCCACTGGAAAGTGCCAAAGTATACCTGCCAACAACTGAAACTTAGGAGTTGAAAGAGTTAGGGAGATAAATAAGGAAATGTGCTTATAACTGTCTTGAAATATTGAAATATTAGACCAGGAAGCTCTGTGAAAGTACACAGTGATCCCTTGTTTTGTGTGGCAAAGTGTTCTAGTAGGGAAAAAGTTATCTATTCTTAACCCACTTTTGCTGCTGGGTCCTGACAGTGTGTTTTGCAAAAACATATCAATATGGAGGAAAAACAATCCTCTGCTATTCAATGCCCGGCACATGGCAGGAGTCGATAAATTTTTGGTAATAAGGGAATGAATGAAATGTAGTAAATGAGCGACTAGTCTGAAGAGTGAAAACTTATCCCCGTGAAAAATTTAGAAAAGGCTTGAAAAACTAAGGCTTTGGTTAACTAGTTAATGCCAGAGTGTTAGCGTTAGGTTCAGGCTTTCATAGTAACTAACTGAGTTAAGGTTGGGGAACTGGATCATTTGACTATAGGCCTAAATGGTTGAGCCAAGTGGGGCCTATGATTTAACAGACAGTCTTGGGAAGAAGCCAAATCAGAAGAAGGAAGATGTCCAGAAGAATAATCAGAAATTCTCTCCTGAAACCGAAAAAGTCAGGTTAAGGTAGTGGAGGGGAAACCAGGAAAAAACTGGAGGACCAGGGCCTAAACAAATCCTTGGAATTAAAGGACAATAATTGCAATAGCTTCTTAGAGGATAAGGTGAAGGCTGTATTACAGAGATTGTTAGTAGTATCCCAATATCTATTCTCCCTTACTGTCTTAGTGATAGCAGCCTTAATGGTCAATGGACACACTGCAGTTTAGGAAAAAGCAAGGCCATTCTCCCTTCCTTGCAGCTAGTTAAGGCCAAGGGACTACATTTTGGCCAATGAGCTATAGCGAAAGGCTGGTATGAATCAGAGACAATCATCGTTAGCATTAGGCAAAAGAAGACATTATTGCATTGGAAATACAAACAACTTGGGAATGAGACTTTATTTTTATGGACTATGTAAATCGGTATTACACATTAGTCTTATTTAATTTAAAATATTTCCAAGAAGTCTAGCGAAATCCAGAATATATCAGAATATATATACATATATACTTGAATTCATATAACACATTGATTAACAGATATTCATCAAAAGACATTGTAAAATTGCCCCCCAAAAGAGAAAGGTTTCAAAGCATATTTATATTTTCTATTGATGACCAAAATAATATTTTTTTGATCTCAAAGAGATCAGCTTATAATTATAATTTATTCCCAACTTACAAAAAAGTGAGCAATGCCTACTGAGAACAATGAAATAATACTGTATAATTAAGCTTGTCATTTGGTTGCATGAATTATGATGAAAAATCACTCCTCTTTGGGTATGAAGGAGTATGTTACTAATGTAAGAAAATTCTCCCTTCATCTCTCAAGTTTTTGAGTATCTTACAAGCAGACACTGACAGCTTTTGTTTTGGGTTATCTTTTCACAGATATTTGTATAGCAAGCAGCCTTGGAATATAGAGATACTGTCTCCCTCTGGGACACAGGGCTGGTTTGTTTATTGTCTACCATAACAATAAAGATAATGTCTCCCTCCTTAGCAAAGGTTGTGTGCAGATTTTCTCGTAATCTTATACAAGATTAGAGTGTGCTAAGCCAGAGAATCCTTTTCTGTAACACCACCCTCTGCGTGTATTGGCATCAGCCAGCCCTGTGGTGGTTGGGGCCCATAGAACTGATGTAAGAAAACGATGACATTCAGGCTATTGCTATTGTTGTGGGTAATAAAGTTGCCTGGACACTGATTCAGGAGTATTGTGTCTTCTGTATATCTACAAAACTGCGGCAACCTAAGTCAGCTTGCAAACAAGGTAGAATTCCCAGCCCTTCACAGTTCTTGGTAGCTACAATGAATTATTTGAAGACATAAACACTGTCTACCATATAGAAGTAAGACACACACATCCAAAATAATCAGGAACAAATAATTGGGGTAAACTATTATGTGAGAAATAACTCATGACAACCTAAGGAGTTATAAGAAATCACTTTCCTATTGGTTTGGAATAGGCCAACGCTCCTAGAACACTTAGAATGCTTTTAGCAGAAACTAAAAGAAAAGCCAACTCATGGTGGCTGAAAAGAGTTTTCAGACGTAAAAACTTCCTATGATATCGTCTAGCAAGACAAGGTGAGCTGGACCAAAGTCTTTATCTAAAGATGTTGAGTGGGAAAAAGAATCTGACAGTAGTAGGTACTTCCCTGAAAGGGTACAAGAGAGGTGTCATTAGAGTCTGGTCAGAGCCGTGAAATCACAGGCAAGTCAAATTTCTGAGGAACAAAAATGTGAGTAAACAGGTAGAAAGAGAACTTTATTAGGGGCTCTTGCATGGCTCAGTCAGTTGAGCATCCAATTCTTGATTTCAGCTCAGGTCACGATCCCAGAGTCATGGGATCGATCGATCCCCATGTCCCAGCTCTGCGCTGGGTGTGAAGTCTGCCTAAGATTCTTTCTCTCTCTGCCTCTGTCCCTCGCCCCTACTCTCTCTCTCTCTCTTTGTATGAAAGAAAGAAAGAAAGAAAGAAAGAAAGAAAGAAAGAAAGAGAAAGAAAGAAAGAAAGAAAGAAAGAAAGAAAGAAAGAAAGAAAGAAAGAAAGAAAGAGAGAGAAAGAAAAAAAAGAGAAAGAAAGAAGTGTATGACATTGAAAAGTTGGCAGGAGGAAAAGTCTAAACGCACAGAGTGCAAGACAGGACCAATAAAGCCACGTGGCTTGAAGGAAAGAGAAGAAGAGAGAGAGAGGATACTCATCCCTGGAGCTGCCTGGACTCCTTCCTGACTGTTCTCACCTTCAGTTTGTATTCCTGTCCACATGTGTTTCCACAATGAAACTCAATTCTCGTTATAGTGTTTCCATGAGTTTATGTTCCTCGCAATAACAACAAAACTCCAAAGAGAGCATATCTTACACCAAGGATACTAAGGTACCCCCTTTGTTTCCAGCTGAATTCTGAACCATTAGTAGGAAAAACCCTGAGGAGTTAATGGAAGATCACACATAGTAAAAATCACATCCACAACTTAGAGTTGATTCCTCTTAAATATAAATCATGATGTATCTACCTACATATTTGGTCCAGATAATCACCTTAAACTCATTGAAAAGAAGGGATTAAAGAGGGCCTTTTATTTATTTTAAAGTGTCACAAAACATCTCCTCCACAAACAGAAATCTCTAGAAGTCATTTTTTGCCCTGATGACATTAAAAATGAAATCCTTCAAAATCCTTCCTTTTGAAATCCTTCAAAAAACATTTCTTTAAGTATTTTTTTAAAACAAAATTTAATGTCTATTTCTGAGAGAGAGACAGAGACAGAGTGTGAGAATGGGAGGGGCAGAGAGAGAGGAAGACACAGAATCCAAAGCAGGCTCCAGACTCTGAGCTGTCAGCACAGAGCCTGATGCGGAGTTTAAACCCACGAGCCATGAGATCACTACCTGAGTGGAAGCTGGAGGCTCAACCGACTGAGCCACCCAGGCAACCCTCAAAAAACATTTCTTAAGGTGCCTTTTATACATCTAGGCATGAGAAAAAGGAGAATATTCAGATAAAAGTAAGATATAGGTGTTGCTTTCTGAAAATACACAGTCCAGTGGGATCAACAGAGAGTAAAACATCACAACACAATTATGTTTGTACAAAGAAGAGTCAGATTTATAGCAGGGCTACTGTGGTGAACAATTTCAGGAGGCAACACTGACTCAGAACCCAAGACATCCTGTGTACTCTTAGCATTCAATACGTCCTCTGAAAATGGTACCCTCAGGAATTGAGCAATATCATGGTCCTGACTTACAGCCAGGCATCTCATCATGCAGAAGAATACTAGAATACTAGAATACTGGAGTTGGATGTTGGAGTAGGTATGGTGGTTGGCAGAGAATAGGAATGGAATGCAATCCAAGCATTAAATACTGTTCATTCTGGATTTGACTCAGCATTCTCTCCTACTTCCTTCTCTGTGCATTCCTAACTACAGAGAGAGAGAGCTAAAACCTGTTTCCTAGGTCTCCTGATAGTCTAGGTCTGAAAGTAACTTAGATTATGCTAATTAGATGCATTCATAGGAAATTTGGAATGTGGCTACTGTGGTAGAAACCATGTTCTTGCTGCTATTTTTACTGGTAAATAACGCCATAGACATGTTGGAGTGTAAACCAGCTAGACTTAATATTCCAGCGTCTGGTGGATCTCAAGGCAGTTAGATAATTGAAGGAGCCAGAATCCGCATACCTGGGTCTAGTTACCAGGGTCACGTGTCTTTGAACTCATCACTCCAGTAGCAGACCCATGGCTCCCCTTCTGCCAGCCCTTCTAATCATTTTGCAAGCATTTAATTTCCTGCATTAAATCCCTTTCTGCTTGAAATATCTATTTACTACACTAAACTCTGGCTGATACAGCGTGTTCAAAGGCGAGGAGAAATGAACAAAAAATCTTGTGGTCAGGGAGTGACTAGCTGCTACGTATGTTGGAGCCAAAGACGGATAGTGCTAGAAACTACAGATGAAAGAGTATGTTTTGCAAAGATTGTAAAGAGTTTTAAAGTTTTGCTTCTCTGCAATACTTGGCATCTGGTAGATTTTCGTTAAATGTTTGTTGTAAGAAACAGCATTTAAAAACTATAGAGTTTGGCCTTTGTCTTACAGGTAGTCGAGCTAGTGGAGTGTAGAACTATTAAAGGATTCTTCTGAAGAGAATAACATGATGCGATCTGTGCTTCTCGTTTATAATTTTCCAAGGATATCATGGGGAAAGAGTTGGAAGGCGCCAAGGATAGAGAAGCTATCACAGTTTGGTCTGTAGCTTACGAGGCTCTTGGAAAACAAAACAAAACCGAGTTCATAAATTTGGTCACATTTTATGCAAAGTTTATTATGTGATTTAAAATAGTTCAAATACAATAACATCACACTTTGAGTTATTGAGAATCTGAAAAAAATTACACTTTGAGTTATTGAGAATCTGAGTTTGGCCAATAAAAAAGATATGCTTCTCACACATATTTAGTCTGTATTAAGTGAATTTATTTACAGGCATCTGACTGTGTGTGGGTGATTGGGGGAAATAGGACTGTACTTTATCATATAATGTTATTATGTAAGATATTTTTTGTATTCTTTAACAGTGTCATCCGACAGTCATTTATAGTGGCACATTACCGTATTTGCTGAGAAATGTGTCCCCGAGCTTTGGGATGAAAGTTGGATGTGGGGAAATGTTGAGAAGGCCAAACACTGCATGACCTATTTTACTCAATCATTTAAGAGAGGAAACTTTAAAATACTGGGTATTGGTTGAGAAAATAAAAAGGAACTTTCAAGCAAAAAGGTGCTAAAATAGTTAGAGAGTTATAATATCTAAGACACTTCCTCTAACTTACATTTTTATGGGAAAACTAGCTGCATTATGAGAATTTTAGTTTAAAGTCTTTGGAAACTCTCTTTTGAATAAAATATGACTGTTCACACATATCTGTTATATCACTTACCACACTGTATTATAAATATTTTCATGTATATATCTGTGTGACAGAAAGAACACTATGTTCTTTATCAGCCCATTTCATTTCTTCCTGGCCAAGTAGCTTCTATTTCCCATCCTTCTTTATAGTTAGGTCGGGACCATATGATGTATATAACTAGTAGAGTTGATCATAAACCCCTCCTACACAGCCTTCCACATTCGATCTTCCTCTCCTCTTTTATGGTGATTTTTAGGATCGCACACTGAAGTTTATGGAGCCACTAAATATGAAGAGTCCGAATTTCTGACTCACTACACTGAGCACCCTCCCCATCAACAATTTCCCTCCCCCACCACACACATATGGATCCATACTAGCTGTGATATAAACTGGAAATTAACCTTCATTATGCTAAGCTGCTGAGATTTTGACATTGTTTATTATAGAATCAAACCCACTGTGTCTCATTAGGTTTGTGTGCTCCCTGAGTTCAGGCGTCTTGTTTTATTTGGGACAGTAAATATCTGGGATATTTACTGTAATACCTGAGACAATGGCTAGCATATAGTAGGTGTTCAGTATATGCTGAACAAATATTTGAATGAGTATTCTAGATGAGAAATAAGAGGTACCTTTAAGGCAATGACAGAAGGCAGTGTAAGAGTAACTATTTAAAAATATCTTCATGGATGAAGGGGAATGGGAGAACTGGCTTCCAGTTACAGAATGAATAAGTCACAGTGATGACAGGCACAGCATAGGGAATATAGTCAATGGTATTGTAATAGTGTTGTATGGTGACAGAAGGTGGCTACACTTGTGGTGAGCACAGCATAACTTATAAACTTGTCAAATCACTGTTGTGTACCTGAAATGGTAATGTAACATTATATGTCAACTATCCTTCAATTAAAAAAAAAAAAACAACAAAGACGTCTTCAGTTTCAGAATTATTTTAAAACAGAATGTTTACTTTCGAAAATATATGGTTCTTCAGAGAACAAACTATGTTTTAAAAGTATAGAGCTTTTGAACACGAAGCAAATACTGTGTCAGTATTCATATCTCTGTTTAACCACCTTTTTCTGCATATATCTGAGATTGTTACAAATGAAAAGCAGTGTGTGATGAAATTAGTTTCATGTGTAAGTTCCGGAGTCAGTCAGTTTGATTCATTTTAACTCATGAAGCCATACCCTGCAACCTAAAGAACTCTTTGATTTACTCTGTGGTTTTAATTCTGCAAGGAGTTTTACGGTTACAGGAAAATCGAGTAGGAAGCCCAGAGCGTTTGAGTATACTTCTCTCTTCCCCACAGTCTCTCCTCTCCCAGTGTTATATTGTGCAAGATGGGTATAATTATTTGTTATAATTGATGAGCCCGTCTTGATACATTATTACTAACTAAAATCTATAGTTTACCTTAGGGTTTATGTTTTGGTTTGTACACTGTGTTGTAAATGTATGATGACATGTACCCACCATTACAGTCTTATACAGAATCCTTTTATTCCCCTAAAAATTACACAGCTCTATTTCTCCACCTCTTCCTTCCTCCTTCCTTGGGAAGTCTTGGCAACCACTGACCTTTTTACTGTCTCCATAGTTTGCCTTTTCCAGAATGTCATACAGTTGGAATCATGCAGTATATGGTCTTTTCAGATTGGTTTATTTCATTTAGCAATACGCACTTATGTTTCCTTCGTCTCTTTTCATTGCTTGATAGCCCATTTCTTTTTATCATAAAACGATAGTCCATTGTATGGATGTACCACAGTTTAGTTACCCATTTACCCATTAAAGCCCGTCTTGATTTCTTCCCTATCTTGACAATTATGAATAAATCTGCTTTAAGCACTCATGTGCAGATTTGGTGTGGACATAAGTTATCAACTCATTTATGTATATGAAGGAGTGAGATTGCTGGATCATATGTCAAGAGTATGTTTAGTTTTCTAAGACTGCCAAGCTGTCCTCCAATGTGGCTGCACCATTTTGCCTTTCCACCAGCAACCAATGAGACTGCCTATTGGTGCACATCCTTGTGGACATTTGGTGATGTCTGTACTTCAAATTTTAGCCATTCTAATAGGTATGTAGTGGTTCTTCTTAAATGTGTACGTCGCGGTACTTAAATTCGGTCATTTATTTTTAGACAAAAGAAAAGTTTTGTTTTACATTAAAAAAGTAGTGGAAAATAGTAGGGAACTGAGGTTTACATCTGAGAATCCAGGCTTGATTTATCTGGGGATTAGATCACCTTTGGATCACAGATTCAACTTTAATTTATGAACAAGAGGAGATTTCAGGTGGAGAATACGCCTCTACGAATTAAAATTCTATGCAGTTTACTTTATCCTTCACTCACTCCAGTATTTTCTGGCTCCATTCAAGTGCAGGTCACACTTCTGTGACGAGTGGATGAAATGACACTGGTGTTCCTGAAGAACGGAGAAGACCGTCTCAACCATGGAACTCTTTGCCTTGAAAGTAGTTATGCATATCCCTTCTTATAAATTTGAGCTTGTTATAAAATAAACAGGTGGGAAATTGACATCGGCAACTGGCATATATAAAATTCTTTTAGACGCATTGAATCTTTCACTCTTATCCCTACAGTTATGAGATCTGACAGATGGATGCATAATTGTCTTAGAATGGTGACATATTAGGACACATGTACAAAACAGACGACACTGATATAGGTGCTCATTGCAGACCACCAGAGATCTGTTAACGTTCTGAAATGACTGTCAGGCTCTGAGTGAGATTTTTAAAGGTGCTGAGAATGGATAAGTGAAATTCCTCACCAGAGAAGCACATTCTGCCATGGTTCACACTTCCCTTTTGGCATAAGCTTCAGGATGACTGCTCTAAGTTTGAACCTCGTATGTAAATATTATTTGAAAGGTAAAGGTCAAAAACTTCATGTCATTCAGAAAAATCCCAACCTCCTACCACCCCTGTACGCATGCCGAGAGTAGAAGATGGAGAATGAGTAGTAGACGTTTTACTTTATGCCTGGTCATGCTATAGAAAAACTTATTTTTCTTATTTTGCAAATGGGAAGCCAGGGTAAACCGGGCTGACAGGCCAAGTGACAATGTTACGATAGTACTAGAAGCCAACTTATTTGCTAAATAAACTTGAGTGCAGCCCTCTGATGACATAATGATGTTGAAATTTCTCCAGAGGGGTGATAAATTCACTTTTATATGTTTTGACATTATAGATAAAGAAACTACTGACACTTCTCACTGATAATCTAATTGTAAGCCATCCATAGCCTGTGCAGGACTGTATCTAAATATCATTAGTACATGCTCATTGACTTCAGTAGACATCCAGTAGGAAAGAGCAAATAGTAGATCTGTTTCAGCTTGGTTGAAAACTACTTGCTTAAAGCTACTTTGCAAATATCAGAAACACAGAGGGTATTTTAGCATCTAATTGTTAGTTACACAGTATGATTGCTTATACATCATTTTTTCCTTTCCTTGATTCACATCGTAATGAGGCCAGTAAAAGTTTAGTAGCTGTGGTGCGTTGCATTATTCTTCAACAAATATTCAGTCTTTTCTCTTCTCTTGCCACTGAGAGAAATGTACTTCTCCACCCCATGAATTTGGGGCTTGATCCTGTAACTTGCTTTAGCTAATGGAATATGGCAGAAGTGCTATTTTGACAAGTCTGGACTTTAAAAGACATCACGACTTTCCACCAGCTTGTGGAGCACACCTAAATCCAATTCACAGGCTGAAACACAGCTTCAGTACACAACCTATAGCCAACAGTTAGTATGTAAATAAGATCTGAGTATTTGTAATATGAAATCATTAAGATTTTGACATTTTTCTTTTTCTTTTCCTGCCATGCAACATAAAATATTCTTGAAGCTGACAAACAGAGGTATTGATAGAAGTGAAGCATTTTCCACAATAACAACAGAGAAATAAATAGTTCTGGTATTGGCTTGGGACTGATTGGTGTGTGGCAAGGAAATTTATAGGAGCCTGGAAAAAATGGCCACCCATATTACGCAATAAGGAAATATTTAGCTAAGCTTTTGAATGAAAATACCCAGGAGGTTGAGAATGTACTTAAGATATTTACTGTTTGGAGTTGGTTGTCATTTGTTATGTTTGTATCTTGTAATGTAAGAAAGAATAAGCTGAGAAAGGATCTATGTGGTTTGCAAGGGGACATGGAGAGTCTAGGGGAGCGTGGCGCACTGGAAAATGAAATGGTTTCTCACTTGTAGTCAAGATGAAGACGAGAAATCCTTGAGCCGAAATGTTAATTGATGCTCATGGCACAGCCTGAGGGCAAAAACAAATCAAAGTTGCGATGGCCACAGATTTCTTTAAGACTTCTGATTAGATTCATGTGGCCTCCAATAACTCCTTTCACTTGGATAAAATGGCTGACGAAAAGTGACAAGAGACTCGGTCCCAGGGAGGGCTGATCAACCTAAAGCACTTGTAACTAAGTCTAGTGAGGGAGAAATGACTCAAAAGAATTTTGACATGACTACAGCCCTGGAATAAAAACCTATGTCAGCAAAGTTTCTCAAAAAGTTATATTACTAATGGTACCGCCAGCCTGGATGTAAAAGGCATTTGACTATAACAAACCCAAACTGATACTTGGGCCACGAATTCTGTGGGCTGGAAACAGCTCAGCTCCCTCAATCTCATAAACCTCAATGGAGCAGAGAAGCAATGAGTTAAAAGGTTTTCCCAGATGGCGGTTCCAGTAGCTATGGAAGAAGTGGATTGGGGAGCTGTTCCCAGGGAGCCAAATTGGGTCTAATCAAGAAACATCACCTAACCCCAAGGATGGGGGATCATGCAACATTTGGCCTCCAAGATTTCTGAATTGCTATAGACCAGTGACTGCTTTCTGTCTCCCACTCTTTGCCTTTTCAGATGGTGGTGTTTATTGTGGCTAACCTGTTTTGTCCTACAACTGTGTCGTGTGTGTGTGTGTGTGTGTGTGTGTGTGTGTACGTACAGATGAGTTGTCTTTTTTTCCCCATAGGTCTCAAAATCAAGAGGAGCCACAATTAGCCCTTATATAGACACTATTATGACATCTTGCCTTTAGACCCTGGTGCCCTGATTACAGAACACTTTTGCCGTGTCCCTTCCCTGCAGTGGAAGTGAGCACATTTTATGTGGGAAGAAATAAGTGAATGTGACCAAGATGGCAGACTGAGGTAGGATGTATTAACATCCATCAAATATTCACTCTCCACTTGAGAATAGTATATTTCTCCATCCTACTGATATTGGGCTTAGCCACGTGACTTCCTTTTGCCAACGTAATGTGGAAGTCACATCGCAACAGGTCTGAGATGAAACTTCATGGAGTCTTTGAATTCTCACCAACTCTTGCCTGCCATCACATGAGCATCACATCCTGGGTGGGTGTGCTCCATATGTGGGCCCTGGGATAATAAGTGATTCAGGGAACATGATCCACAGTCCCAGAGCAGATCTACCCACATGTAATGTGAAGGAGAAGTAAATGCCTGTTGCCAGAAACTACTGGAATTTGGAAGAGGTTTATTGCTCAGGTAATTCTGGTGAAATCTAATATGTAATTTTCAAAATTATTGTTTTCTAGTGGGAGAGCCAGAAAAGAACCTAATTGCCTAACACTTGGGCCAGTACTTTAGGCAAACCGCATGTTCAATATTCCTAAAGAATAAATGAAATATACTTGCAAAACCAAGTATTAGAAACTATTGACTAGAGGGGTTGGAAGGAAATCTTAATAAATAAAACTTCCCAGTGTTTCCTTATACATGTTAAAGGGCAGGTTGTATTATTGTTCAGCAATATTCACGTCCCCCTCCAAACAATTGGCTAAGAGTAGAAAAACTGAAAAAAGAGATACTTGATAATGACAATAAGCTTTCATCTCTTACAGTAGAGGATTTTTATGACCAGTGGAATCATTTTCACAGACAAAAATACTTGAACCAGTATTTTTCTTTGATTTTATGTTCTTGCCTTTTGTTTCTGAGTGACGGCAATATATACTACATTGAAAAAGGAAAACAAAAAGTATTTTTCAATTATTGAAACGTGTAAAATATCAATCGATTTAGGGACAATTTTTAGAGCTTCCTTGTAAAAACTGTGTTTCTTTGACATTCTAATGAGATCTGCCTCTGAGTTGGATTCTCTGAAGCAATGATGACTGAGTACATGATTAATGTATTCAGAGATAGCCAAAATGCATTATTTAACTAGTACTTATTTAAATGTCATTCCCTCCTTTTCTGTGATAGAAAATGAAACACATATCATTAGACTGAAGAAAAAGGAAAAGAACATGGGGGGGGTGGAGTTTTGTTTCTCCCTGAAACCTCAGCCTGGTCTGGGGGATTATTCATATTTGTTGCAATGGAGTTCATGAAACAAGTCCAAGGGACAGAGGTAAAGATCTGGGATGTCTCACTCTGGCACTCACGTTTCTTCTGGGCTTGGTACAACACTAAGACTAGCAGAGTGACAGGCCTAAATCTTTTCAGATCAATCATCTGCCCATCATGTTACTTGCAGCTTTCATACCAACTTCTTGAACAGTTTTGGGTAGTTTCTGTCATTTGTCCACAAGAGCTGCATTAAGGTTCTGCTTAGGAGCTTGAGATGGAGGTAAATAGAGTTTCCACCTTAGAGTTAAATGGTAAAGAAAGTTTAAAGAGATTTGTAGCCCGTGGTTGAGGCAAAAGGAATTAGCCCTAGGGCAAAAGTATCAGATAGAATATATTTTTTAAAAATTTTTTTTAATGTTTATTTATTTTTGAGACAGAGAGAGACAGAGCATGAATGGGGGAGGGGCAGAGAGAGGGAGACACAGAATCGGAAGCAGGCTCCAGGCTCTGAGCCATCAGCCCAGAGCCCGACGCGGGGCTCGAACTCATGGACCGTGAGATCGTGACCTGAGCTGAAGTCGGACGCTTAACCGACTGAGCCACCCAGGCGCCCCCAGATAGAATATATTAACATAACCAAAGAAAAGATGGGTCCAGACAAAGGAGTTGTAGTCCTATAAGCTAGCAAAACTTGTCAAAAGCAAATGTTGACTATGCCTGTCTGAACACTGTCAAGTTCACACTGGGGTGCTGTGCTATATTACAAATGCTCAAAGGAAGCACAGCAATGCTCAATATCCATTCGTTGGATGCTGCACAGACTACTAGGTACCTCATAGCTCGAATATAGACACTCCTACATTCCTTCCAGTGAAGTCATATCCTTGAAAAGCTGGATGTTCAGCAGTTTCTGTGATTAGAAGCAAGCACCATGTGAAAAGGAACCTGGAACAGGAAATGAGGGTGGTATTGCCCAATCTGATGTCAAGGTTTGCAAAGGTGTGTGGTGTCCGACAGGGGCACACCTGTTAGTAATTGCGGTTATTTAAGAATTATATGTAAATATGTATTTTTTCAATGTATAAGCATTATTTCTTTCAAATGCTTCTATGTTATTAGTAAACGAATACTTATTAAACTGATGGGCCGTGGCTACTTTACAAAAGGAACTGTTTGGTATTTCCTTTGCCCTATAGGCACTGTGAAAAAATTTGTGAGACACTAAGGGCACAGTGAACTGAGAAAATTTGGAAGTCTCTGGTCTGGACTGAATGGAGAGTGGTTGTTCCATTTGAATATAGACTATACCTGACAGATACAATTCTTATTGTGGAGATGAGATCATAATAACATATATATATGTTATATATATATGTTATATATATGTTATATATATATACTATATATATGTTATATATATGTTATATATATATACTATATATATGTTATATATGTTATATATATACTATATATATGTTATATATATGTTATATATATATACTATATATATGTTATATATGTTATATATGTATATATACTATATATATGTTTTATATATAGTATATATATATATATATATATATATAATATTTTTACTATATGGGGCTTAAACTCATGACCCTGAGAGCAAGGGGCTTGAACTAACCCTGAGAGCAATGGGGCCCCCTGGGCCCCATGTGGGGCTTGAACTCATGACCCTGAGAGCAAGAGTCACATGCTCTACTGACTAAGCCAGACAGACTCCCTCATTCTACTCTTTTTAATGTCAATACACAATGGATTCACATAACTAACTTCTAGCTCTAGTCCCTCATCCCCAGGCAGGTTCAATATCCATTTCCTTAATAAGAATATTGCTCAGGTCTAAGAACTTTGGTGCTCAGGCTACTTAGCAGCTGTGCAATTAATTATAAATTAATAAGCAAGTACCTTTGTTATAGTTATATTTCCCTCACGGCTTTCCTAAACAAAGAGAACGAACATCTTGCGGAGGGGGGAGGACATGAAAGCCTTACAAATTCTCATTATAAATTTATTCAGTAGCGTCCTGATCATACATCAGTCTGAGGTCACTCCTGAACTCTCTGGCTGGTGGAATGATAGATATTTCTGCGCTTGGAAGGCTGAGAATCACATTTTGGTCCATAGCATTTCAACATGGTAATGATGCAATTCTGTTAGGCTTTTTGAAAAACAAAGGTCTGGCTTACTTCAAGTGCTATCCTTGGATTTTATTTATTTATTTATTTTTTTCCATTTTAGCAAACCCTGGAAGCAGTCTGCCTGGACTCAGATCTCGTCTCCATCACCACCTAGTTGTGTGAGCTTGGGCTAATTACTTAATCTCTCTGTACTTCAGTTTTCTCATCTATAAAATGAGGATAATAATAATTACTTCAGAATGTGGTTGTGAAGATTAAGTAAAATGATACACTTAAAGCACTTAGAACATGCTTGGCATATTCTAAACCCTAAATAAATATTTCTTCTTCTTTTTTTTTGTTGTTCCTCTGAATATTATTATTGTGATTTTTGGTAATATTTGCCTTGTTTCTTTCATTTTTCACATTTGTACATTTTCATCAAATTTTTCTATGTCCACACCTAACATTCAAATGTAAGTTGGATGTCTCAACAAAGTCGTGACTACAATCCAAGTCTGTGAATGTGGAAAAGTCAGTAATACCAAGCATACGTCATTTGCTCATCTATATTTGCATGGTTCTCTCAGTTCAGGAGAGAGCCACATGGCCAGTTTGGGTCAATTACATGTGAGTAAATGCGAAAAGGACTTTTTTATGGGATTCTCCAGTCTTCTCCCTGCCTCCGCAAACAAAAAGACCTTGTATCTTAGAAGATTACCACATCTTAGAAGATGTAGCTAGCACATGGTGGTGCCTCCATTAACCTGGACCCCTTCACAACTTGCTGGAGTAGAATGACCAGCAACTTATGTTGGAGATGTACTATGATCAAGAAATAAACATGCTGTGTAGTAAGCCACTAAGATTTCCCAGGTCAGCTGTTCCACACCATAATCTAAACTCATAGAGTGGGTGTAACTGACCACCAGGCACCTACTTCCTAACGGTGAGTTAACATCAAGGGAATGAATTATATTTATAAATATTTGCTGAAAAACCTGAAAGGATAGTATATGCTTCTTCCGATTTGGGATCTCTAGTGCAGTTGCTGACCGATGTCAGCTGGGGCTCTGCTAACCTGTAAGTCCTACTGTTTTGGATGTCCAAGGTGGCTCATTCACAAGGCTGGTGGTAGCTGAGGCTGGCTTGGGAGCTGATATGGGGCTTTTGACCAGAGTACCAATACTTGGCCTCTCCATGTAGTTTCACTGTATGTTGGCTGGTTGGCCTCTCACTGTATGTTGGCTGGGTTCTCAGATGGAATAAACCCTAAGAATAAGCATTTTCAAAGAGCCAAGGATGAAGCCCAGTCATTTTATGGTCCAGAGTTGGAAGTCCCAGAATGTTTCTTCCAGTGCGTTCTATTAATCAAATAAATCACTGAGCGTAGCCCCTGTTAAATTAGAGTTTACTTATCAAAGGGATGAATGAAAAAGAATTTGTGTTTGCAGCCTTCTTCAACCTATATCATACCCCCTCCTCTAAAACACACATTTCTACTTACCCACATTGATTAACACCCACATTAAAATTCATTCACACATTAAAATTCTTGCAAGCAGAGCAGTCATGCTTTAGCATCATTGAAAATCTGTACTAGTACCTGTTTCTGAGATTTTGCCCATTAATTGCTGAATAAATTCATGAATGGCACAGAAATATCTTTGAATCTTTCCCAAGGTCTCCGCAGTGCCTAGATTTTAGATGCATAATAAATCCATTTTGAATAAATGAAGGAGACATATAAATTCTGTATAAAATGTCAAACTTAAGTTTATCAAATTAACGTGTAAAAGGTAAATACATAAAGAATATTTTTCATATGGGTAAAAACTTTTAAGTAGGGCACAGTAAAAAAAAACAGTTGGAAGCCTCAGGGGGTATTTTCAGTTTTCATATGAATATAAAAAGTAATAAATATTTTTTTGGCCAAAATATATATATTGACTTGAGTAAATATTGTTTCTGACAAAATATAGGAAGAACCAAACATTTCAACACTTTAGAAAAATGTCCTAAAGTAAAGACAGTCTACTAATATTTTTTTTTTTTCATAGCACAATGAGAAGTAAAGAAAAAGAAAAGATCTCTTAAGAATTCTTGAGAAAAGTATTACAATTAGTGTTATTGAGAGTTTAGGACTTTTTCCCCCAACTTTACTTGGTTGTGAGTATATTGGCTTATTCTGAGTTTGCATCAGTTTAAAACTCAGAAGATGTGAAATAAAATTGCCAATATTATGTCTACATATTCATGGAAACCAAATGAAGCTTGAGTCATATAATTTGTAACAGGACTAACGGAGAATTGAACTTGCTTTTCCATGCTGATCCTGCCGCCATGATAGAAGCAGCCCTAGAATGAGCAGAAAGAATTTAAGCCTTCTAAGCTGAAGTCTTGAATTGTGTGGAAATTCTTTCCCTTTGTATTCAATACACATTTAATTTGATGCTATATTTTAAGTGTAGTCTCCTACATGAGCACAAAGACTATTCCAAAATAGTCTTTAGAATTCTATTTAGAAGGGAAAAATCTGTTAGAAATGAACATATATAACAAAACATAGGAAAATATTGTTTTAAACTTAAAATAATGGGAAAAAAATTCATTCTGTTTGTAAGACCAGAGGCTTAGAGTGTATCTTTTCAACACATGCTTCAACATGTTTTCCATTGTTATTCATGAATTTTTTATAAAAATTCCTTGGCTTCACATTGCACTGGTTTTACCAGTTTTTTTCCCCTAGACCTGCTTGAAAAATTAAGTGTTTTTCTATGATTTTACTTTTTTATTTTATTTTTTATTTGAGAGAGAGAGCATGTGCAAGTGAGGGAAAGGGGCGGGGGGTGGGGAGAGAGAGAGAGAGAAACTTAAGCAGGCTCCATTCTCCATGCAGAGCCTAAATCGGGGCTTGATCCCATGACCCTGGGATCATGATGTGAGCCGAAATCAAGAGCTGGACACTCAACTTACTGAGCTGTTCATGTGCCCCCCTCTATTATTTTACTGATTGTTATTTATTATTATAGAGTTTTCTCCCATCTCATGAATTTACTTAAATAATTCCATTTAAATTTAAATTGTAATTATATAGATCAAAATCTATTCAATTTATAAGCAGATTAACTGTTTACTTCTAAAATATTTAAGATATTTAAATTTTTTAGAATTCAAGTAAGCTCAAATTTCTCTTTGAACTACTCATTAAAAATAGACTTCCAAAATTCAAGAAAAATATTCATTGAAATTCCTATCTTAACAGAGAGAGAGAAAGAGAATTTTTAGTACAAATTAAGACTTTTCTGCAGTAGTTTAAATAATTTATGAATTAAAAATATTTTCCTATGGAAACTATCAAATTATAAACCACACCTGATTTTACAAAATACCAATTGATTTCTAAAACTGTAAATATAACTCATATTTTATGTGTCTCAAAAGACCTGATAGAAAGCTGGTAATTGTCTTCAAATGTTTTTAATTTGAAAAAAAGCAAATTGCATTTATCAACTAATAAAATATATAATGAAAGTAATAAGACCAATTTTTATCAGCATGCCTAGAAAGGGCAATGAAAAAGAAGCACAGGGAAGGGGGATTATGTAAGACCACAGACGGCATCTTATGTGCCCTGTGGTGTATGGGCATATGTGAGTGGAAGAACACGGTGGTGGGAGGGAAATCGACAGGAATAATTTTCTCGTATTTTTCTGAAGTCCTGTGGGTAGTCTTCTGGTGTCTAACACATTTGTATTTTTTAAGTGCTTATTGCAGATGACATTCTTGTATATATGTGAAATAAACTTTGTAGAATGGTCAATGCAATGATCTAGGGAAGAATACTATAATGACTCTGTTTCTAAGATGCTTTGAAAAAGCAGCATGAATTTAACACCCACTAATTCAGACAATTACATAATATCCAACATATTAAGTAGATAAAATGTTGTATGTTCTTTAGGTTTATCTTCTTAGAAGTTTTAGGAAATTTATACTGTGCAATTGGGTCTTAAAAGCAAGATCTAGGAATTGGCCATTGATAAGGAAATTGTCTAATTATCAGTTTCTTTTTTTTTTCAGAAATAAAAGTCTGAATATAGTTAGCTAAAGTTGAATGATAAATAGAATGAAATGGAATAAACTAAGTAGAATATAGTCTGAATATAGTTAACTAAAAAGTTGAATGATAGATAGAATGAAACAAGTCCATCTAGCCTGAAGGTTAACCATATATAAAAGCGAGGCATTTTTAATCATTACAGCATTCTTCTTCCTTTACATTACTCTGTTAACAACTCCTGTTCCATATCCATCGCACCATCTTTAGAAACTGAATCTTGTGGGGGCTCTTGGGTAACTGAGTCCATTAAGCGTCGACTTCTGCTCAGGTCATGATCTCAAGGTTCCTGGGTTTGAGCCCTGCTTGGAGCTCTGTGCTGATAGCTCAGAGCCTGGAGCCTGCTTTGGGTTCTGTGTCTCTCTGTCTCTCTGCCCCTCCCCTGCTTGTTCTCGCTGTCTCTCTCTATCTTTCAAAAATATACAGTAAAAAACAAAAACAAAAAACAAAAAAACAAAACCTGAATCTTGTAATATTATATCATAATACCAGCCCTTTTAAAAACCTTACTCATGAGAGGACTTTAAGTGATGACTACCTATTTTTACTGACCTGCGGAGATTTGTTTTGTAGAACCTATTTGCCACACTTTAAGGCACCCAGCATTTGCTGGTCTTCCTTTATTTGGGAATGCAGTTCCAAGATAGAATGTGAGAACTGTTCCTTGCTGCATTGCCTTAAGCATGATTCTCTAGCTGCATTGCTTTGAGGCATGATTCTCTTTGTATTGGGTTGTTTCAACCAAGATTACTCCTATTTTTTCACTGCCCCCCTTTCTCTAGCATGTACACACACACACACACACACACACACACACACACACACACACCTTACAAGGAGAGGAAATGCCTTATTATCAGAAGGTGATTTATTAAAATACATAATCTTTACATATATTTTTCTAGTGTTTTCCAAAAGACACGAAAAAAACTGTCTTGAGTAGAAAAACATAAATGAAAAATATATCAACGCTCATCAGACTTACTTCATTTATTTTTCGTGTGCTGGGCATTGGAACTTGACAAGGAGGATGAAAAGAATATCACTGGTGAGGCCAATTTGTAAACATTTTCTCCTAATGATCTATATATTTATCAAATATTAAACCAGATTAATTACATACCCAGTGTGATCTCTTTAACACATACACACATTACAAAGTAATTCTGACATCAGGGAGAACAGCAGCTGTGTTGAAAACGAGTTGCGTGCATGGTACAACCAGGCTGGTCGATGTGCAGTATTTGCAGAGGTCTGTGTACCACTTACAACCGAACCACCCAGGGTGCACATCTCAGATCTACCAAGACAGAATCTTCAGGGAGGGGATCCAGGGATTTTCATTTTGAATATTCATTCTCTGGATGGTTCTAAGACACACTGGGGAAATTTTGAGGGGCAAGTGTAAAATTTCTTCTCAAGGAAAACTTAACTCTTAAAATGAAAATAGAGGAATTAATAATACCTTCAACGCTTTGTATCGTATTTAGCACATTCAAAATTTCAGGTTGCGATTGTTACTTTTTTTGAGAGAGAGAGAGAAAGAAAGAGGGAAGGGCAAGGGAAGAGGGAGAGAATCTGAAGCAGATTCCATGCTCAGTATGGAGCCCTACACGGGACTCAATCCCATGACGATGAGGGCTCGATCTCAGGACCGTGAGATCATGACTGAGCAGAAATCAGGAGTTGGACTCTTAACCAGGCGTCCCAATTGTTACCTTTTTAAAATACATCATTTTGTATACTAAATTTAGGCTAATGACATTCTCCTCATCCAACAGGAAAAAACACAGTGGCAAATGTACATTCTTTCAAAATCTTCCAAATAGGAAAAATCCTAAGATTAGGATTAGAATACAATGCTCCTATAATTCTAGTTGTGTACAACATTTCATTCCTTGCTATTTTGATTCTTTAAGCTTCTTTTTTTCCTGCAGCACCATTATGTCAAGCTTCCACAGTAAGGCACAGAATTGGGGCAAGTATTAATAGACCAATTTAGGCCATAACCCCAAAGTGTCTCAACAATCGATTTAATTTGACTATGACAACTAACCCAGCTATAAATTTAAACAGGGTTGAATAGTCACCCAGAACCATATTTTGGAATGTCTCAACGCAGGTATAGGCTGGACTAAATACTCAAAAGTGCACTTGATTATGCCTGTTTTTTGGTAGATCACACATATATAAATATATGCATATATATACCAGTCAGAACTTTCTAATAGGTCTGTTTATGCGGCACTATTTGTCCTGGCTGGGGATTCCCAGTTTCCTGATGTTAAGTCCGATTATTACTAGAATCTGTGTTTTTTTTTTTTACTAGAATCTTGGGAAATACCTGTGTCTTCAACTCCTTACCTCACTACAGACCAGAATCAGTATTAGAGTTACAGTCCAAGCAGGTAGACTAATGTAGGATGATAATATCATTTTTCAGCATTTTTCTTTTGGCTAGTGCTAGTTAGAGCTATTGTATCCTTTGCATGCAAAATTGCAACAGCTAGTATAAGTTAGTTAGTTAAATAGGCATAAGAATGCTGTGAAGCTCAATGGAATGGCTTTGAGTTTAAAGTCTTAGAGGTTAAAGAAAATCCTCCACTCTGCCCTGGTGATACATTCACTGGGATCATGTCCAAATCTATTCTTGGAAGAGCCGACTGTATTACCAACTGTTTTTTGTTGGTACAAACTGTGTTTTGTTTATACAAAAGGTTGATAAGTGACATCAAGAGGAAGCGGCGATTATAGTACCAACTCTTAACCTGTGTTTTGTTTATTCAAAAGGTTGATAGGTGACATCCTTTACAACAATCATGCAATGCACTAGCATCATTGAACACATTCATTCTTTTGCTCAGTTTTTCCGATGGCATCCAGCCTTTGATGTTGATCATTTTTGTTGGCTCATTAATTCAATTTTCCTTTGTTCAATAAAATCTCCAAATGCTGATGTTGAATTGCCAGGAATAAAGATACTGATGATAGAAATGGCACCAGAGAAATCATTGCTATTCTTGGCCACGGACATTTCCAGTCTGAACAATAGTTGTTTTCTTCATAGCTTTCACCAATGTCATATTTTAAGCAGGGATTTTGTGAGCTCAACAAAGAATGGAAAAGGCTGCAAAATACGTTGCAGAAATATCTAACAGGTAAGCAGGAAATTTGGAATAGATGATCAGAACAGAGAAGTTATAAAGAGATGTCTAAGGCAAAAGAGAAAGCAAACCTGCTGAAGTGTGCTTTAAAGTGTGGTATGATTTGGTCAGCAGGTCAGCCACTATTTTCCCAGCTGACTTGGAATCCATCGCTCTATGGAGAATAAAAGGTCAGAAGATTAGGCTATTTGAAGAGTTAACAACTATTAAGAGTACAAGTTTCATAAGAATACAGTGATCTTAAGGTATTTCATCACTCAATGTGATGAAGTTCATATCCTTTTTAATGCTAATTATTTAAGTCAAGATTTTCAGGTTGCAAATATCCAAATAGAGAGTCACATCTGGAGTTTGATGCATGTAATGATAATTAGGGAGGATAGAGGTAACATGCTCATACTGTAGGTTTCTACCTTCCCTATTTTTTCCATCAAAGCATTAATGGGAGGTGACATATACAAAGAAAACTTTACTGATTGCCAAAAACAACAACAACAACAACGACGACAACAAACAGAGTAATAAGGAGTGTACTAAAAATCAGGTAAGACCTAGGGAAATTTCCCAAGTTTATTCAAATCTTCTTTACCTTTCTATCTCTCCAGAGACCCTCGAGAGTGGCAGCTGCCCCTTCAACAGTCCCTTCCAATCTTCCAAACTTTTCTCTTGCTATGCTGCTGTTTCTTTATGCCTTAGTTATCTACATTATATAAATCAAGATAATCCTTCCTAGACTCTTTTCTTTGGATCACCACCATGACTGCTGGCAGTCAGGGGTATAATTAAAAATCCTCATTATTGGGTAATCAAAGTAGTAGTGGTTGGTATGGGGGAGTAGAAAGGCAGACTCTCCTTTCTTTTTTGTCTCAGGATATAAGGAAAAACTCCCTGGCCTAACATCTCTAGTTCTCAAGGTTCTTAAAAAATAGACCGGATAGAAATATGTCCCTTGCTTTCCGACCTTCCTGAAATGACAAAATAATTAGTGTTCCTCCTTTTTAATTTAATATGCACTATTAATTTAATTAATTAATTTAATATATATGCACTTCCTTACACATAGTAAATATTAAATAAGCATGCACTGAAATGAATTTCACACTATGAGACAAAAATAAGACTGGGCATAAAATTCGTGTTTAAATTAAAATTTCTCTGCATGAAATATCTACGGTAAATCAATGAGTTATACACTTTCTAAATTATAACATGTGATATAAAACTCGTGTTATTATGGTTTTATAACTTATTTCTTTGTGCTCTGCAAGCCAAATCTACTTTGAATCTAACTATTACTAATAGTAGATTTGAGGATACAGAGAACAATTGGCGCCACTATTCTATAGTTTTTTTTTTTTGAGAACAAAAGAAAGAAATATAGAATGCAAATAAGCTAAGGTATATGATACACAAATAGAGTGTAACCGCATATTGTTTTCCCTGCTGCAATAAATAAAATTTCAAGGGAGCTGTTTATAAAAGCCAACCTAATAAACATATTAATCATCAAAGCCTCTAATCCAAACCTTACGTAAAGCCTTTCCCATGGGAAAAATAAAGTCAAATAGACCCTACAGATACTGCTGTGTAATCTGTCCTCAACTGATTGTCTCCTCGCTGCCATAGGCAGTGGTGTGTGGGAGACCTGCTACCTGCCAATTGTTAAATGTTTTAGATATTCTGTGAGTCAGTTGTTAAACAGAGTCACTAGCAAATATTAATTCATATAAACTCGCAATTAAATAAATCGCATTAAAATTAAAGGCAGTAAATAGTTGAAAGTCATCACTTTTAATTATATTACTACCTGCCACAAGTATCTATTCTTTTTTTTTTAATGTTTATTTATTTTTGAGACAGAGAGAGACAGAGTGCAAGTGGGGGAGGGGCAGAGAGAGACGGAGACACAGAATCTGAAATAGGCTCCAGGCTCTGAGATGTCAGCACAGAGCCAGACGCAGGGCTCGAACCCACGAACCGTGAGATCATGACCTGAGCCGAAGTCGGATGCTTAACCGACTGGGCCACCCAGGTGCCCCACAAGTATCTATTCTTTTGAGGTGATTTATGTCTCTTATATCTGTATGGTGGAAGTACTATAGAATTCGGTGATATTGTACATCTCTTTCCAATTCCATAATTAAGGATGTCACGTCAGACATACAGTGGGAATATTTTATGGGAATTGGCACATGTTATACATCAGGGATTCCCTCCCACCCACCCCTTCCGAGGCTAGTTGTTCAACATTTACCAGCATGCCACTAACTCTAGGTCACCATTTCTGCCAGGTGTGTATAAGAACATAATGACAGTGATCTGTGGAGAGGAAATCACATCCTCACAATCCCAGAAATTATTCCTTCAGGCCACAGTTAGGAAAATATTATCATTCAACAGGCTATCCAATTACAGCGAAAGAGTGGAGATTCTGACAACCCCCATTCATGATGCACAAGAGCTCTTGCTCCTTGCCACGACAACGCACTGGCTTCGAATTCTAGGTCCTTGCTATTTCAAGTTTAGGTTTCTGCCAGTAGAGAATCCTACCAGCAAGTGTGCTTTAGCTTGCACTGATAGAGCATGTGAATTTCCCATCACAAATAAACCAAATCCAAGTCTCAAGCAAGCCTCTGGACTGTTTAGTACTGATCTTAATGCGTTCCAAGTACATCTGAATGTCAAAAAGCTAGAAACGGCTCTCAATTTTATTTTTAACGTAGCTTGTCATATTTTTTATAAGTCCCCACTAATTGTAGGTCTTTCCTGTCCCTCTCATCTTTTTGTTTCTTAAAGGGCAAAGTGAGACATTCTCTGAAAGTTTTTTTAAGGAAATCACGTCTGACTTAGAGAAAGCAGGCCCCTAATTGTGTCACGTTTATAACGCTTTTTTTTTAAAAAAGATGTTTATTTATGTATGTGAGAGAGAGAGAGGAGGGCAGAGAGAGAGAGAGAGGAGGGCAGAGAGAGAGAGGGAGACAGATTCCGTAGCAGGCTCCCCACTGTCAGCACAGAGCCCGGCATGGGGCTCAAACTCAGGAACAAATGGTGAGCTCGTGACCTGAGCCGAAAGCAAGAGCTGATGCTTAACCAACGGAGCCACCCAGGCGCCCCACATTTATGGCAGTTCCTAACAGAGAATGAAGTTACATCCTTTGGTGAGTGATCTGGGGACCTGTTAAAAATATTCATTGACTCAAATTAAAGTGCAGTTTATAATGATGCTTACTTTTAGATGTGTTTCTCAATCTTTTTTTTTTTATATCGCTTCTCTAAAGAGAAAAAAATAAATTAAATATAAATTCTTCCTAATAAGAGACACTAAATACTAAGGAATAAGATTCTGTCAGGTAAATTTGAGCTTTGGGGTGCACCAACCATCGTCATGCCTAAATGCTATCTTTGCACCCCCAGGCCCCACACGAGAACTAATTTTCATCATGTTAGGGGCAATGTCATCCCTGTCGATAATGCATATGCACTTCATTCTGAACGAGTGTACTTAAATGTCCATTTGTTTCAAGTTTTATTAGAGAAGCTGATTTTACAAGACATCGCATATGTATTTGTCAAATTGGCTTTGTTCAGCTTTCAGACACTAAGTTAGACACCCAGGGATATTGTATTCATAATGGTTAGGCGGTCTAGAGCAACATTCACCAAGATGGTCACTGGACATATGTGGCAACTTCTATTTAAATTAGCAATTCAATTTCACTCATCCCATTTTGAGTGCTTGCTTGCCATTAATGGCTTGTGTCTTTTATGATGGAAAGCGCAGATAATAGAATATTTTCATCATTGCAGAAAGTTCTATTGGTAACAGTGTTCTACAGCCTCATCCTCAAAGTGTGTTCCATGGACCTGACATTGCTGTCGTGTGAGATTTTATTAGAAAAGCAGATTCATTTTTGCGCCCGGGAGGCTCAGTTGGTTGAGCAACCAACTCTTTTGGCTCAGATCATGATCTCACCATTCATGAGACTGAGCTCTGAGTTGGGCTCTGCACAGAGCCTGCTTGGGATTCTCTCTCTTCCTCTCTCTGCCCCTTCCCCACTCTATCACTCTCTCTCTCTCTCAAAAATAAATAAACATTAAAAAAAAGGAAAGCAGGTTCCTGGGCTCTATCCCAGACCTACCGAATCATAATTTGCACTTTTTGCAAGATACCTAGGGTTTCATACGAGGACACATCAGTGCTGCCAAGAGATCATTTTTTGTCTGCCTTTAAATACTAACTTCCTGGAAGATACATCATACTGAAATGTGCCTGATTTTTGGGGCACCTAGGTGGCTCAGTTGGTTAAGCATCCAGCTTCAGCTCAGGTCATGATCTCATAGTTCACAAGTTCAAGCCCCGCACTGGGCTTTGTGCTGACAGCTCAGAGCCTGGGGCCTCCTTCAGATTCTGTGTCTCCATCTCTCTCTGCCCCTTTCCCCCTCTTGTCCTGTTTCTCTCTCTCTCTCTCTCTCTCTCTCTCTCTCTCTCTCTCAAAAATAAATAAACCTTAACATTTTTTTAAATGTGCCTAATTTTTGAGATGTAGAGGTCAATACTTTATCTGCACTATTTTTTAATTCAATGCCTGAACAACAAACTATTTTACAATTATTTTATAACTAAGGGTGATTATGATGTGTTTGTGATTTTCCAAGTTGTCTGGTTTAATTCACAAGTTAACCATTTGCTCTCATGGTTTGAACCCACACAGCTTTTAAATTCAGAAAGCCTCCTTATTTTATTGAGACCCTCAGAAAAAAAGGAATGCCAGCCGAAGAAAATCACAGGCCAAGTGATGGTAATGATGATGTTCCACTTGTTTGAGTCATGAAAATAGTTTGGTCTGCATAACAGGACCAGTCCCTAATAAAGGCAGCTCTCTGAGAGTGGAACTAGAAATCCATACTTGTAACTGCAAACTGGAATGGGGTTAACCCAATTTTAAAAATGAAGGTAAAGATTAATCTATCCAACAGTATATATACCAACCCAAAGATATGTACTATTATTATAAAATTAAAAAAAAAATAATTCAGTTCTCAGAGTTGCAGAACCACTCAGGTGTAGCCTCCTTTAAAATGGAGAAAATCTCACTTCACGTATATTGCGTAATATCTCATCACCTTTTACATTAATAGTAAATTGTTTTATGACAATGGAATTGATTAACATGTCAAATGCAAGAATTATTGCTGAGCTTTAGGTAGATCATTTGAATATAATTATGTTCTACATATTTGTTCTTGAAGATGAGTATTCATTTCTTTACAACAAGCCAAGATTCTAAGATAAACAGTTCTCATAAAGATGTATAGGGCTTAGTTCAGGCTCTGAAGATAATTAGAAAGTTTCACAAATGGGCCGGCCCTGAATTCCAACTCTTGAGATAAACCAGGGATCCAAATAAAATAAGCTAATCTGGCTCAGGTTTTATAAAATCATGCCAAAATTCCATCTTTAACTGCTTAAAAATACAATATACTTTGTGGTGGCCAAATAAAAAATAATCACATTATTTTGTGATGAAGACTATGGTCCATGTCTTTCTTTGAAGTGAGATTAAATTTATTTTTCTTCTGGCTCCGCTTCCTCAGTTCCAAGATTCCAATTTGTATACCTGAATTATTAAAGAAATCATTTGGAGTGAAATAAAAAATGTCAAACTCCTAAGCTTGTAGAGCTTCATGGAGACCTTTCCTCTCACTCTCACCGAGATCTTTTCCCTCATGCTATAATTGATACTACTTTCTAAAGCTGAAAGACAGGGTATTAAAAAAACATATATATATATATATATATATATGTGTGTGTGTGTGTGTGTGTGTGTGTGTGTGTGTATATATATATATATATACATACATATATATGAGATAAGAACTCAACTGCCCCTTCCCTACATTGGTTCCCAGTTGGCATGGTGCATTAACTAAAATTTCACCATTAGGAATCTATTACTTTATCCCAACTCATATCTTCTCCAAACATCAGTCTTTATGTTGCAAAGTCCTGGGGGTAGTTTTCATTTACATTCTACTGTATGAATACTTTTATCAGATGTTTTACCTCCAGCTGTGACAGGTTACATGAGTTTCAAGGAATGTGACTGGGACTATATGGGACAGAGGGTAATACTAGAGCCTAGAGCACTACCTATGGAGGACAGGCTTAGCCAAGTTACTAAGAGGACAGTATAAGCTGTCCAGTACTCTGGGATGATCTGGATGGAGAGCATGGTATTGGTAAGGGAAGGTGAGGGAACAGGCTCAAACTTTATGTCTCATTTTGCCCAGGACTATACACAGGGAGACTGTTCGTTGCACTAGAGTTTCCTAATTCAATCAGGAACCCTGTGTTTAAAGTCTGAAGCTTGTTAAAGACTAAGCTTATTAGTTAAGCAGATGGAGTTTTGACTCAAAGGTTGTACCAAGCAAGTACACAAAGCAGCAGACTTTTCACATACCAATACGGACGATTCAAATAAGCACTCTATTTTTTTCTGTTTTGGATATTTGTGAGAAAATAACTTTTGGTCTGAAAAATCTGCTGATAATTCTTGCAAATACCCACTGTACTGTCACACTTTACTGTCAAGACAGCAGCTCGATTATAGTTCACACACTTCTGGAATACAATAGAATACTCACTGCTGTCTTACCAGTGAAAAGTATTATGGTAGACCTGATACTGGAATAAAAATAAATAAAGTGAATACATTTTAGTAATTGAAAATTATAAATTTATACTTTTATATGTCAATTAAACAAGTTAGCCATTTGTCATAATTCTTTACACTGATAGTTTGAAAAAATAGTTTTTCTAAAATTGTACAGAATAACATGCATAAATAAATGCATAGAGAATAATTTAATTGAATAAAGACATGGGGAGCGGAACTGATCGTGATATGAATTCTAAGAAAAAATAAAATGGTCTATATAAAAATTATCAATAAAATTACATTTCCATGAATCACAAAAATCTACCTGGATAAAAGTTAATTAGATTGAAAAAGATTAATCATCAAACTTAAGATTATATAAAAAGATTCCTATCTATAAAAACTTGCATTTAAAATATCCAACATTCTGTGAATCCTTGTGATAAAATGCATCAATACGATAACTACCTTCTGCAAAATTTAAAAACAATGGTTTTAAAAGCAGAAAAATTTTTATGAGTATTTCCAGAGTAATATTACATCCTGTTTGTAAATTAATGAAAAATTATAAGCATTTATTTACTCTAGTTATTAACTCTTCCTAGGAACTCTTACAAAATGCATGTGCTGTAGGAAGTATATTAAATCATTTTTAATTAGCAGAAGTACTTCCATTCGTACGTAAGTATTTTTAAAGTGTCATATTTACAGACAACTAAAGGTTGGCTAGCTAACTTATACTTCTTGGATTCCAAAACTATAGCCTAGGACACATAATAATATTTTAATTTTTACATTCTCTCACAATTCCATTAATATCTGACTTCGTTGCATTATGTTTAAATATAAACTTCAAAATTTCAACCATAAATGTTTAAAAACAAAAGCAATCATTTGAATTGTATTTTGCATTGATAATATTTAAAATATATATATATTACACATTATATATTGTTATATATAATATGTGTATATTTAATTCTATATAATTATGTGTATTACATAAATTTTATATTATATAAATATTACATATTTATACATTATAATATATTTTATAATATAATTTATATCATATAAAATGTATATGAATTTTTATAAATTTTCATAAGTTTATACACATTTTATATAAATATTTTAAATTTAGTACTTTACATAGAGCTACATTTGATATACTCATGAACCATTAAGAGATTGTCAAGGATAATTTGATTGGACCTTATTTTGTTTTTTGAACATTGACTTTAGAATCTAATTCTGCCATAAGATGTGTTATTTTTCATGATTAGTTATTTGCAGCGAGGTTTATTCCAAGGAAGGTAGCCATTTAGACATTAAGTCTTCCAATTTTCTCTCTTTCTTATTCTGATATAATGTTAGAGAATTCAGAATTTAAAAGTACAAAATTCTTAATAATATTGAGAAAAAAAAACATCATTTCTTCTGGATGTGGGTAACCCTATGTGCCAGGGGTCAGAAACTTTTTTTTTAAGTTTATTTATTTATTTTGAGAGACAGAGAGAGAGAGGTGGAGGAGAGAGAGAGAGAACAGGGGAGGGGCAGAGAGAGAGGAATCCCAAGTGGGATCCACTCTGTCAGCTCAGAGCCCTATGTGGGGCTTGAATCCCATGAACCATGAGATCATGACCTGAGACAAAATCAAGAAGCAGATGCTTAAACTGAGCCACCCAGGCTCCCCTAGAAATTTTTAAATAGGAGGATTTAATAAAGGGATTTTGCTACCCTGGTGTAGCTAGTTTAGGAGAAAAGGGAAGAAAGACTTAGAGCAGGAGGTAGCCACCATCCCAGGTCTGGGGAGTAAAGGGAAGAGAGCCGGGTAACCAGAAACTGGGGGCAGACCTCTGACTAGAGTGCTCTGAGCAGAAGAGGGAAGCCATAGAGGCTGATGGCCAAAACCATCTGCCACTGCTGGCATGATGGTGACAGGCACAGCAAGCAAAGAAGGATAGATTTGGAACTGAGATACAGTGGACCAAAACCCACAACTTGAAAGCAATAACTGACAATGTTTAGTTATTACATTCTTTGAATATATGTATCAAAGTTCGTTTAGCTCTAATGACAAATAATGTTTACAACAAACTAACCGATACTCATAAAATCGTTTTCTGCTATAAAGCTACAACTCTTTGATACTTAAGTTCGTCCTGAGTTCATAGACTTACAACTTCTACATATTAGTCATATTTAATGCTATATGTCATTAAAAGTTATTGAAATGGCAAATTAAGAATATGGTGCTATAGAGAGGAAAGAACCTTAGATTTTGCGTCAGAAAAGCTGGTTTTTAATCCAATTCTGAACACCAAGTAGTTGATTTTGGACACATCTCTTAAATTGCCTGAACCTCATATTCCTCATTATGGGGTTTATTTAATGATATTGAATATTATTTCAAGATTCACATATTAGAGACTATTTGATTCAGTGACTTATAGGAGAACAATACAATAAATTTTGTTGTTTTTGGGAACAGTGTGATGATATGCCATAGAAGTGACCTTATGTAAATTAATGGGGTCTATAAAAATATGAAGAAATTATTTCATCCACCTATCTGCTTTCAGATACACAGATGCCTTGGTATGCAAAGCTAAAAGAAACGATTCTGTTTAGTAATAGCACTTTGTTGAAAGAAGTGTAATAGGAATGGGCCTTTGTTTTGTATAAAATTGTTGCATCATTGCTAAAATTGGAAAAAATACAATCAGATATGCCCAGAATCAGAAAGACATTGTTAGTTATTGTCCAAATTTTACTTTTCTTCATAAATGTTATGATATTGGGAGGAGTTCAAAGTAGTTATTTTAAAAGTCAATAAATAGAAACTGCTAAATAATCAATCTAGCATATATAAAAGGGTTGAGATGTGGAATAACTTAGCATTCAGAAATCTTGCCATTTTTCTGAAATGTTAAAATAAGAATCAAAGTGACAAGAGCAAAAATATTGGTTTCTAAAGCACAATAAAATTCAGTAGAGCTAAAAATAAAATAAAATAAAGGATTGACCAGACAAAAATATAAAAGAAAAATCTGGAGTCTTGATGCTGAACCCAAGCTATTATGATTCTGGAATTTATTAAAAGGAATAATTCATGGGACATTTGGAAGTAATCTTTCTGCTATATTATGCATTCATGAGCTCTTTATTAGGATATTGTGGCTACTTTTTGGTCACCGCACTTTTTAAAAGATGTGGACAAACTGGAAAAGATCAGTGAAGAATGAGGAAAATGAATAAAGGGATAGAAAATAGTAACCCAAGGAAAGGTTTAAAGAATGGTGTTGCTCATAATAGACAAGGAAAGCCCACAGGGCAGTCTGATTATTATAATTAGATACATGAGGTATTTTCACAAGATTCTGTTATTTTTTTCTTGATATGAATATTAGCTAGAACAAAAGAAAAGTACGTAATTAAAGAGCATTTTATTATATATATATATACGTGGTAGTGTATATTTTATTATACACTATATACACTATATATTATAGTATATATATAGTATATATATAGTATATATATATATAGTATATATATATATAGTATATATATACTATATATATACTATATATATATAGTATATATATACTATATACTATACTATACTATATATACTATATATACTATACTATAATATATATATATATATATACTATATATATACTATATATACTATATATAGTATATATATAGTATATACCCCCCCAATTAAGCTTGTGTTTGTTTTTCCATTTCTTTGAATCTAGTGAGAGAAATACTAGAAAGTTACCTTGGTAATCCTTAGGAAGACAAATTTCCTTTCAGACCTGAAGGTAGATCCTCTTTCTAAGCAAACAGAGAAGCCTCCTTTGTCTAGGAAATGGGGTATAAAGCCATCTGTTGTGTTTTGGATGGTGTTGGCCCAGGACATTTAGTCTAACAATCCTCAAGTGGGTATATAGATAAACTGAGAAGAAAGGGCATATGAGGCCCTTTGAGTTTTGAGAAGTATAAAAGCAAGGCTCTGGGCATATTCAGAACTGCACAGACATTTCTTGAAAAAATTTTGGAAGAGCACTCCCAGAATCTGGGTAAGGTCTGAATATGACTGAGAGAAATAAGCATACGCACCTTGACCATATCAATCAAAACAGTGTAGGTCCTTGTTCCATATAATTCTCAGAGAATAGAGGAGAATCCCTCAAAGATTTATGGACTCACCTAGCTGATTGTGGAGGACGGGTTGTCAACAGAGACACCATGTGGCAGGGAGAAGCAATGGCAGCAGGAGAATGAAGAGAAACTCCACGTTCCCATTTAACTTCCGGAGAGGTGGAAGCTCACAAAGGAGAACTCGATTCTCCTTGTGATATGGATATTTCAGCCTGTAATAGAGATATGGCTGCGTTTCTACCTCACCTTGGATAAGTACCTATATAGCAAAGCAGCTACATGAAAAGAATGTTTTTAAAGATGAAAGAAATAATTAAAAGCTATAAAGATAAGAAGAAAACATTTAATTATGTACAAATACTGTTTCCTCATGAAAATCTTTTTAGTATGCCTACATGAGATTTTCCATGATCAACACTCATGGCACCATGAACCCTCTACTTAGAAATCATTAAAATTGAAATCCTATATACATTGCTGTTTATTGACAAAAGTCTGTCTCCCCCTTTAGAATAAAATATTCCACAAGAGCAGGCCACCCATCTCACCTTGGTACCTTCAGCACGTCTCACTCTAGGCTCACAGGATCACCATTGTAAAGCCAACCTCTATCACAATGGTGCATAACATGCATTCTATACATAACTTGGTAGATAATATACATTTAATGAACAGGGACTGAATATCATTCTTTAATAATCTAAAAGTTAAAATTGAATACATTATTAAAAAAAATTCTTCTCAAGGGGGGCATGGGTGGCTCAGTTGGTTAAGTGACAGACTTTAGCTCAGGTCATGATCTTGCAGTTTGTGAGTTTGAGCCCCACATAGGGATCTGTGCTGACAGCTCAGAGCCTGGAGCCTGCTTTGGATTCGATCTCCTTCTCTCTCTGCCCCTACGTCACTCATGTACTCTCTCTCTCAAAAATAAATAAATATTAAAAATTTTTTAAATGTTTTTATTTATTTTTGAAGGAGAGAGAGAGACAGAGCATGAGTGGGGGAGGAGCAGAGAGAGAGGGAGACACAGAATCCGAAGCAAGCTCCAGGCTCTGAGCTGTCAGCACAGAGCCCTACGCGGGACTTGCACTCACGGACCGTGAGATCATGATCTGAGCCGAAGTTGGATGCTTAACCGACTGAACCACCCAGGGGTCCCTCAAAAATAAATAAATATTAAAAAAAAAACTTTAAAAATTCTTCTCACAGTAAAAACTCCAGGCCCAGAAAGTTCCACTGGTGCATCTTTACAAACTTAAGAAGAAACGAGGGGCACCTGGGTGGCTTAGTCAGTTAAGCATCCAACTCTTGACATCGGCTCAGGTCATTATCTCATGGTTGGTGAGATCAAGCCTTGCACTGGGCTCTGCACTGACAGCATGGAGCCTGCTTGAGATTCTCTCTTTCCCTCTCTCTCTGCCCCTCCCTTGTTCGTGTGATCTCTCTCTCTCTCTCTATCAAAATAAATAAATAAACTTAAAAAAATAAAGAAGAAATAAGAAATAATACCATTCCAACATAAATTCTTCCAGGAACTGTAAAAAAAGGTGGAAGTCATAGCTCCTTATATGAATAGCATCCACCCTCCGATTCAAACCTGGCAAAGAAATTACAAGACAAAAACATTACAGACCGACTGTAAACATGGGTGCAAAAATCTTTAACAAAATATTAGCAATTAGGATTTAGTACAGTCGACCCCTGAAAAACCACACAGGGTTTGAACTACACGGGTCTACTTATGCGCAGATGTTTTTCAATAAACACAGTACATCTTTATTGTAAGAATAGAGTATATAATACATATAACATACAAAATGTGTGTTCACTGACTGTTTATGTTATTGGTAAGGCTTCACGTCAACAGTAGGCTACTAGTAGTTAAGTTTTAGGGGAGTCAAAGTTATATGTAGATTTTTGACTGCCATAGGGACGGGCGGTAGTGCTGCTAATCCTTGCATTATTCATGGGTCAACTGTATGTATATTTATACACACATACACCAATACCAAGTGGGGTTTTCCATATGTAAATTTAGTTTCACATTAAAAAAAATCAATCTTCGGGGCACCTGGGTGGCTCAGTCAGTTGAGCACCCGACTTCAGCTCAGGTCATGATCTCACGGTTTGTGGGTTTGAGCCCCATGTCGGTCTCTGTGCTGACAACTTAGAACCTGGAGCCTGCTTCAGATTCTGTGTCTTCCTCTTTCTCTCTGCCCCTTCTCTGCTCACACTCTGTCAATCTCTCTCTCAAACAATAAATAAGCATTAAAAAAATTAAACAAAAATCAATCATCATAATTTACCACACACACACACACACACACACACACACACACACAGAGAGAGAGAGAGAGAGAGAGAGAGAGAGAGAGAGAGGCAGGAAGGGGGGGAAAATCACATCATTGTTTTGATAGATTTATAAAAATCATTTGACAAAATTTAACACTCATAGTAGAAATCCCAAGAAAACTAGGATAGTAGGGAAATATCTTAATCTATAAGTAATCTATAAGAATATCTATAAAAAACCTAGAGCAAACATCTTACACAATGAGGAAACATCAAAAAAATTTCCTTTGAAATTCGGAAGGAGGGGCGCCTGGGTGGCGCAGTCGGTTAAGCGTCCGACTTCAGCCAGGTCACGATCTCGCGGTCCCTGAGTTCGAGCCCTGCGTCAGGCTCTGGGCTGATGGCTCGGAGCCTGAAGCCTGTTTCTGATTCTGTGTCTCCCTCTCTCTCTGCCCCTCCCCCGTTCATGCTCTGTCTCTCTCTGTCCCAAAAATAAATAAACGTTGAAAAAAAAAAAAAGAAATTCGGAAGGAGACAAGAATGTCGACTATCACTATTTCACTCAATGTTGTACTAGAAGTTCAGTCAGGAAACAAGGCAAGAACAAAGGACATAATAATGAAAAAAGAAGAAATAAAGTGATCGTTATTCGTAGATATAATAATTTGTATCTAGGAAATATAAAAAGCTTAAAAAAATTATTACTAATAACTGAATTTAGCAAGGGTATTGGATATGTGTCCAATCTACACAAATTGTGTGCATTCTAGCAATAAAACAACAACAAAATAAAACAGAAAATAATTGTATCATTATAACACATTAACAAACATTAAATGTCTAGGAATAAATGTATCAAAAGATGTTCAAGGCTTCTGCACTAGAAATGGAAATTTTTATTAAGGTTGAAGAAAGAGGAGGAATAATTTATGTTTATTGGAAGGCTCAGTATTGTAAAGATACCAATATTTTCCCAAGTATGTTTAGATTCAATGCAATCCTAACTGAAATCCCGATAGATTTTTTTTAAATCAAAAGTGATAAGCTTATTCTAAAATGTATATGGAAAAAATTAGCAATAGCAATATTGAAGAAAAGTTGCTAGGCATACCAACTATCAAGATCTGTTATAAAACTACCATGATTAAAACAACATTATATTTGTGTAAGGATGGAGAAGTTGAATAAAGGAATAGAATAGAAAGCACAGAAATAGCCCCCATACACTGTCATCTGATTGTGGTGAGTGATCTGCCCATATTTTCCTTAATAAATAAAGGACTTATTATTTCAGCTGCTGGTAAGATAGTTCTCAACTGTCAACCCTTTATGGGGACTGCCTTGGCTAAAGAAAACTCTCACTTAAGGTGTGCACTTATTTCCAGGGTTAGCCTGCATCCAGTGACTGATCGGTACCGTTGTGTTAAGGCTAGAACCCTCTCCTTAACTCAAGAAACTCTGAAAGGCCATCCCAGCTCCAGACCTCTGCATGGAATCCACAGAGGCTCTTGTTGGGGCAGCATTACAGATTAACTTCTCTCTCTGTCCAACCTTCTTTCCCTTCTACCTCTTTTACAGTTCTGCGTTCCCAAGAGCACTCCTTAATGAATGTCTGGCAAGCTAACCTTTATCTTTTTAATAGAGAAGCCAAAGAGCAGCCAGGAATGTTCTAAAAAGCAGATGCTGATATGCAATTTCAGAGCTGGATCATCTGTTGCTTGACTGGAGGATGGCTGGACTACTGCAAAGTCAACCAAGTGGTTGACTTAAGTCAAATGGTTGATTTAAGGAATGTGTTCTTTTCCACTGTTATCAGAAAAGAGGATCATAAACAGAATTTATTTGGAATAGAGGAAACGTTTATAGACATTTGGAGTTTTGTCCCAGGGCTATGCTAACTCTCTTACACTATGCCATGAAATAGTACAAGGGGATTTGTACCGTTGAATAGCCCACAGGACATCATTGGTCTATTAGATTGATGCCTTTATGCTAATCGGACTGAATGAGCCAGAAGTGGCTATTGGATTAGAGGCCTGAATAAGACCCGTATATTCCAAAGGGTGGGAAATAAAACCTGCAAGGATTCAGAGACCCATTACATCAGTAAAACTTTTAAGGGTCCAGAAGTCCTTTATTCTCCAAAGTAAAGGATGGATTATTGCGTTTTGTACCACTAGGAAGAAAGGACATTGCTAAGTAGGCTCATTTGTGTTATGGCTGTACCATGTGGCATATCTAGGAATATTGCCCTGACTTTTGTGTCAAGTAACACGAGAGTTGGTCACCTTTGAGTAGGGCACTAAGCAGAAAAAGGTTCTAGAGTCTGGCCTCGAGACAAACTCTAGGTTATTAAAATTGATGGACTGTATGGTATTTAATGTATCAGTGGCTATGAGAAGTTTATGGAAAGTCTCAATGAAAGAATCATAACATAGACCCTTAGGGTTTCTAGCAAGGCCATGTCCTTTTCAGTGGATAATTATATGCCTTTTGAAAAGAAGCACCCTGTTCAAAACCACTGAATTGTAGATAAAAAGTTTAATGCAACAGGATAGAGAGTCCAGAAATAGTTTCACAAATCCGAAATAGCATGGAAGAGATGGACTAATCAATAAATGAGCTTTGAACAATCAAATAAATACTGGGGTAAAAAAATTAAGTTAGACTAATTTTCACGCCAGCACCTACGTAAACTCCATATGGATTAGGGTCTAACTGTTAAGAGAACAACCTTTGGGCTTCCAGACTTGTTTGGGTTTTCTTGAGGATTTCATTGACTTTACAAATTAATTTGGAAAGTGTCATCATCTTTATAGTATTGAAAAATTCCTATTTAGGAGTATGGTCTCATTCTTCACTTATTTTGGTCTTTCTTTACATTCTTCAGTAGAGTTTTAAAGTCTCCTTGATGTACATGTTCCTTTTCTTTTTTTCAAGTTTTACACCTGAACTTTTTGTTTTTCTTATAATATGTATTATTTGTAACAATAGCTTCAAAAAACTTGTGGTATCTTGAGGCTCTCTCCCCAAATGTCACCATTCTTTTTTCCCCAAGTTCTACATAAATAAAGAAAATAAAGCATGGAAAATGGAGGGTGACATGGAAATGGAGAGAGAGTCAATTAAGAGACTCTCTTAACGGGAGAGTCAAACAGGTTTGCTAACCAAGTCCCAGAATTTGGCAAATGTAATCCACCTAGTTACAAGCACTGATGGACTATCTGAAGTTGATGCTGAGCACTGTTGGCTTTCGCCTACCCTTCCACTGTTTGTATCTCATGTGAATTTCTGTTGTGTATAGACTCTAACCTGGAACCACACTGTAAGTGGATTTGGGAAAAGATAATTTCAAGCTTCTCTTCTAAAATACAGAGAAGACCTAAGAAAAGAGTAGCAGTGATTTGAGTTGACTTTAGACAGGGGCCACAGGGGCAATTCCATCCTGCCACATGCTTTTTTCAAACACAGCCACTCCCCGGAATTTTCTATGACTGCTTTCATGTTGCAATGGCAGAGTTGAGTATTTTCAACAGAGACAATATTGCTGGTAAAGACTCAAATATTCACTATCTGGCCTTTTAGAGGAAAAAGTTTGTCAACTTTTGCAATAGAAAATCCAATATGCTTTTCAATATATTCTGTGTGTATTGGTCTTTGTGTTTTTTATGTCTTCCTGAGTCAATTTTGGTTATTTATATCCTTGAATATTATCAATGGCATCTAAATTCATCCTCTTTTTTTTTTGTTTTATGTTTCTTTTCTCATTAGTAATTGTATGTAGATGTTTCTTTTTTTTTAACATTCATTTTCAAGAGACACAGAGCACTAGTGGGGGAGGGGCAGAGAGAGAGGGAAACAGAATCTGAAGCAGGCTCCAGGCTCTGAGCTGTTGGCACATAGCCCTAAGCGGGGCTCGAACTCACGAACCATGAGATCATGACCTGAGCCGAAGTCGGCCACTTAACCAGCTGAGCCATCCAGGTGCCCCAATATGTAGATGTTTCTAATATCTTTTGTTTTGATACAAAATAAGACTTTGCCAGAAGTTATTTTACTTTAATTGATATAATTTGTTATTTATTTTCATTAATTTTTGCTTTCGCTTTTATGTTTTCTTTTATATTTAAAAGAAAATAACTGTTCTTTTTATGCAACTTCTTGGATTGAATGCTTAATTGATTTATTTAAAATATTCTTGGGTTCTAATAAATACATTCATAAATTTTCTTCTTGGTACTGCTTTGGTCTAAAATCCGTTACTTCTGAAATACAGAGCTTCTTCATTAATTTTGAAAAATTATATTTTCAGTTTTGATTTTCTCTTTAACTCAAGTTGTATTTTGAAATGTGTTTTTTTCATTTTGGAAATGAAAGGCTTTATGTGTATGTATGTTTCTAGTCATTTATACTTAATTTTTAGTTTATTGTATTGTAGCTTGAAAATTAAGCTGATATAGATTTTCCCACCCTGAAATTAGTTGAGTGATTTACTGCAGCTTTATAAATAGTCATTATCTACTATTGCAGGGGCAAAGAAGTTGGGCTTTGGAAAAGATCATGCATAAATTACAAGGTTTTTGTCTTTTTTTTTTTTTTTTTTACTGGTTATAAAATTCTCTCTGTGTAGATCAGTCATGTTAATTGTGTCATTCAGATTTTTATCTTCAGCATTTTGTGGTCCCAAACCAAAGATAAGAATAGGGAAAGGAGAGGAAAACTGACAACAGCAAGACAAAATTAAAGGCGGTTTTAGTTACTCTACATTTTAGTCACCAAATCAGACCAATTCAGGTAAAAAAAGAATTATGTATTTATTAATAAAAGAAACAGAAGAAGCAAAAAGTGCAAACAAATTCCGTATCTTCCAGGGTTTTTGCCATGTGATCCGATAATTTTTGAAAAAGTCATGTTAAAAATCTTCCCCCATGATTATAGAATCATGTACTTCTCTTTTTATTTAAAAAATTTAAATTACTATTTTTTAATTAAAAAATTAAAAACAAATTCAAGTTAGTTAACATACAGTATAGTGTTGGTTTCTGGAGTAGAACTCAGTGATTTACCACTTACATATAACCCCCAGTGCTCATCCCATCAAGTGCCCTCCTTAATACCCATCATCCATTTGCCTCCCCCCCACCCCGACTTCCCTTTATTATTATTTTTTAAACAAAAGAATTTATTTGGGGTCATAGTATCGCAATTTGAGAGCACACATTCAGGTAACAACCCAAATTGTGTCCTACTAAGGAACAAAGTTAGGGGTTTTTAAAGACAAAAGGGAATGCTGTATATGTTGTTTACAAATAACTGTGACTGATATTGGTGGCAGAAAACTAACCTTGGCTAAATAGAATTGGTTGCTGAGGCGATCACTGAGCAAAAGTCCATTACTGTAGCAAGTTGCTGGTATTCCTGCAGAGCCCCCAGACTATTTGTGCTTTGACCCTACTCAAAAGATTTTGGCCCACCTAAAGACTCTACCAAAAAACTACTAGAACAAATAAATGAATTCAGTAAGGTCATGGGATGCAAAGTTAATATACAGAAATTTGTTGCATTTCCATATACCAATGATGAAGCAGCAGAAAGCGAAATTAAGAAAACAATCCCATTTACAATTACTCTAAAAATAAAATACTTAGGAATAAACTTAACCAAAGAGGTGAAGACCAGTAGTCTCTGAAAACTATAAAACACTGATGAAAGGAATTCGAGGTGACACAAAGAAATGAAAAGACATTCTATGCTCATGGATTAGAAGAACAAGTATTGTTTAAAATGTGTATACTACCCAAAGCAATCTACAGATGTAATACAATGTCTATTAAAATACCAACAGTATTTTTCACAGAACGAGAACAAACAATCCTAAATTTGTATGGAACCACAAAAGACCCCAAATACCGAAAGCAATCTTAAAAAAGGAAAACAGAACTGGATTTATCACAATTCCAGACCTCATGTTATATTACTAAGCTGTAGTAATCAAAACTGTATGGCACTGGTACAAAAATAAACACATAGATCTATGGAACAGAACAAAACCCTAAAAATAAACCTGTAAGTATATGATCAAGTAGTCTTCTCTCTCTTCTTCTTCTTTTTTTTTTTTTTTTTTTGGAGAAATTTTTGTTGTACATGTCTTAGCTATAGAATGAAAGTTTGTGATTGTTATAATTTCTTTAGGTAAGTTATTTCTTCCTTTGTTGTGGCCAGTCTTTTAATGAGGTCATCAAACGCATTCCTCATTTCTGTTAATCTTATGTTTTGTTTCAATTTTTTTTTTTTACTGAAGTATAGTTGATACACAATATGACATTAGTTTTAGGTGTACAACATAATAATTTGATGAGTCGGTATGTTATGCTGTGCTCACAAGTATAGCTACCATCTGTTATCATAAAGTGCTATTATAATACCACTGACTTTATTCCCTTATTCCCTGTGTTGTACCTTTCATCCTTGTGACTTATTCCATAACTGGAAGACTGTACTTCCCATACTCCTTCACCCATTTTGTCCATCCCCCCAGACAGAATTTTCATGTCTGCTTTTGTTACCCATCTATTATTGCATATTTCTACTTTTCCCATTAGAGTCCTTATCGTATTCATCATAGCTATTTTAAATTCCCTGTTTGATAATTCAAGCACCTGTATCTAAGACTGGTTTCTGATGCTTGCTTTATCTCTTTATATTGTTTTGTTCTTGCTTTTTATTTTGTCTTGTTTGTTCGTTTATTTTTGATGAAAGCTACACGTGTTTTATTGGGTAATAGGAACTGATGTAAATAGGCGTTTAGTGTGAAGTTTTATGTTAATCTGGTTAACAGTTGGGTTTCATTTACTGTTTGCTTAGTTATAGGTACCAAAACCATCAATGTTTCTTAACCTTGGGTTTTTTTAAGTAGTTTTCAGGGAGGGGTAACTGGGTGGCTCAGTCAGTTTAAGTGCCCAACTCTTGATTTCAGCTCAGGTCATGATCTCATAGTTTGTGAGTTGGGGCCCCACCTTGGGCTCTGTGCTAAGCACACAGCCTGCTTGTGATTCTTTCTCTCTGTGTCCTTCCCCTGCTCATTCTTCTCTCTCTCTCAAGATAAATAAGTAAACTTAAAAAAAAAAGAATTTTAAAGTACTTTTCAGGAAAATTCTGTTTCTTTCAGTTGTAACACACCATTCTTACCCAGGAGGCTTTCAGGTGTGGCGGTATGGATGGGGGAGGTTATTCTATAATCTTCCAATCAGTCTTTCATTGGGGCCTGTGTGTCTGGCCTATGACTTTTCACAAGTGTTTTGTTTTTGTTTTTGTTTTTTTGTACAGGTTCCCTCCATAGGTGGAGAGGAAGGCCGGCGGGTTTGGAGGGAGCAGAACAGTTTTCCCCAGAGCTCTAGGACCAGGCTCTGATGAAGTCTTTACCCCTGGAGAGTAGGTCATCATTACAGAGAAGGCTCTGGGCATACATCACAAGGATTACTCTTCCTTCCTTGCTCTCTCCAGTCTCAGGTGACAACCTGTCTGGTTTCCTCAGGATAAAGTCCATGAAGTATGAAGCTCCCTAGGATTTCAGCCCCCAGGAGTATCTCATTCTCATGCTAGTCCACACTCAGCCTCCAGTAATTTGTCAAAATTACCAGTTAAGATTCCTACCAGTTTATAGCTCCAGTGGCCTCTGTACCATTTGAGCAGATTTTGGCCATGAGACTCTGGAATTTCCCGTCTCTCCAAACTCCAGGGCGGACGTTAGCACAATAGACTTAGTTCTCTGATAGGTCTAAGAAAAATCATTGGTTTCCGGTTTGTCTAGCTTTCTCTTGTAAGGATAGGAGTGACAACTTCCAAGTCTTTACATCTGAAACTAGAAGCCTCTAATCTAGTCTTTATCCTTATAAATATACTTGTTTGGGGCCTCATTTAATACTTGTAGTGTTATATCTTACTTTATCTGATTTTTAAAATTATCATTTGTTTAGAACATTCTTAGTCATGTCATTATTGTTAGCCTATGTGATTTTATTTTGTTTTGTTCCTTATAAAAAGCACATGGCTGGATTTTGTTTCTTAATCTAACCTGGCATTTATCATTTAATAGGGTAATTCAACCCCTTACTCACGCTGTCATTGCTCTGTATTGTGAGGATTCTGACATTTGATTTTCCAAATTGATGATTTGTTTTTAGCACTCTATTTTTAAATTCCCTTTATTAACCTTTTTTATATAAAAAAAGTGTGCTGTTGTTGTTTTTAAACTGTTTAACTTCTTTTTTTATTCTTCTCTACTTTCTTTGGAATGTTTTCTTATATCATTTTATGGATTCATTTTTATTTCCTTACTCGTATTTAGGGATTGTCTTACCCGGGTAGTAAGAGGCTAAAAATGAATTCTGTCACCAGTTGGCTAGGAGCCAATGGACTGGCAAGCTGTGACACCTCGGTTGAGAGCTCTCTTTGGAAGCATCCACATTAGTAAGCTCTTATGGAGTGAGCAGCAAGATGCATCTTCCTCCTGGCTTCTCATTTCCCTGGCACAGTCCTTCCCTAGGGGGACACAACAGGTAAGTGCATTTTGCTTTTCCCTGTGCTCTGATCACAGTGCAGATACGAACAGTTCTTCTGTGAAAGCCATGGCATGGGAGGGCATCACCCCAATTTCCTCATGTAGGTTCTCCATTAAGACTCCATGGTCTTGCATGACAGAAATCACTCTTTGTAGACTTCCCTTGTAAAAGAAAACCTTTTATGAGGTTGATTGCGTCTCCCTAAGCTGTATCCTTTGGCCCAACCACCCAACACAATTCCTCAACACGCGCGCGCGCGCACACACACACACACACACACACACACACTAATTACTAAAGAGGTGATTTGTAAAAGAATTCATTAGTAACATAGGAAGCCATCTTTATAGAATCTCGTTAGTTATCATTAACTTTTTCCATCTTCTGGAATAACAATATTAGACAAAGTAGCTTTCATATTGGAGGCTAAGTATATAGCAATATATGCCTGAAGAAGACTGAAGAATTTATTTCTATTTTGTTCTTTGTAAATAAAAGAGAACCTTGCATTTGCATTAGCTAAAGTAAAGAAATATATCTATATCTGTCTATTAGAAAAACACTCTGATTATTATTTTGTATCTGGCCAAGCTAAAGCACTCACATCAATAGTGCCCTATTTATTCATGACATAATATTATCCTTATAAATTGGGAAAATGAAGAGGTCTATTTCTTGAAATGTATTTTTGTCTACTTGTCAATGTGGAGATAATAAAGTACACTGCTTCAAAAACAATGGAAAACATTAAATTTACTAAGTTTTATTCATATGTTAACCTTCCAGTTTCTTTTGACCTTCTTAAATTTTGGCATAATTCCTCCTTCTTGGCTTTTCTCATCTTCTTCCAGATCAATTCCATTTGGAGCTACAAATTTGTTGAAAGCAACATTTAAGTGTTCATAATAAAAATCAGTGAAACTGCACTAAATGCCATCTATTATAAATTTTAAAATATATTCTCTCACTAACCTAATAAAACCTCTATTGCTTTTAGCTATTCCATCATTAACACTTAACCTGATCTGGCATCTGATTGAGACATCTTCTATCTTGGTTTTCAAATGAAAGCAATTAACTCAGTCAATTGTACACAGTTTCTTTAGGAATGACACTAACTAAAATAGAAGGGCAATAGATGAAGAATTATTTTTGGATATTCCTATATTTCCTTTGGCAACACACTAAAATACAAACAAGAACAACAACAACAAAAACCCTATAACTTCCTAAGAGGCATTGACTCAGGTCTCAAGTATCTTATTTACCTCTTTTATATTTGTTTTCTTAAGAATATTTCATTTTATTCTGTATTAGAAAAAGTTAATAACTATTTTATCCTTATGAAAGTCAATTATGTGGATTCATCTGGGAATTTTCCAAAATGTATGGACAAATATTTATGTTAAATAGCTAGGAATTCTGACTTTATTTTGCTATAGATTTCTCCAAAAATAAGGCTGACGAAATCTTGGGCTCATAAATCTAGTGGAAAAGATTTCCTAGGGATGTTCCAAATACCAAGCCAGAGATATAAATGACTCTCTCCCTCTTCTTTAAGTATTCTGAATACAAGCCTATCCACTGCATGCAAATATGTAAACTTCCTTTTGTACACCTGCCTCCTGTTGTGGCCTCAAGTTTTTTGCAGCTCAGGGATTCCAGGTTACTGGCACTGCAGTCAAGGTGGAAGTTCCTTGAATGACATTGACTTGTGTTAGAGCAGCAATTCTTGCCAGTACCATTTTTATTTTTAATTTTTAGGTACAAAGTTATTTTGCAAATATCATTGGGATTGAGCCAGTTACCAATTGAGGATATAGATTGATTGACACTGAAGTTTCATACATAATTCATTAATGGAGACATTTAAATTCTTAAACAATTCCATAAATAACCCTCTGAATTACTTTTTTAGCTATTTAATAAAAATGCCAAAAATGAATTAATATACCACAAAATTGAAACAACAGTGTTGTGTTATCTTGGAATCACAATATGTTATGTTGAAAGGTTTGCTTTAGTGCAAATTCATTACATTGTTTGCTTAATCTGTTTTTTTTTTTTTTCAACGTTTATTTATTTTTGGGACAGAGAGAGACAGAGCATGAACGGGGGAGGGGCAGAGAGAGAGGGAGACACAGAATCGGAAACAGGCTCCAGGCTCTGAGCCATCAGCTCAGAGCCCGACGTGGGGCTCGAACTCCCGGACCGCGAGATCGTGACCTGGCTGAAGTCGGACGCTTAACCGACTGCGCCACCCAGGCGCCCCTGCTTAATCTGTTTTAATGAAATTCCTTAATATTTGGAAATAATTCAAAATCAACATATTTTTGTGCTTATCATACTTCTTTTTTTAACTTTTATCTTATTTATTTATTTATTTATTTATTTATTTATTTGTTATTCTCAAATTAGTTAACATACAGTGTAGTCTTGGCTTCAGCGGTAGAACCCAGTGATTCATTTCTTACATATGACACCCAGTGCTCATCCTGAAGAGTTCCCTCCTTAATGCCCATCACCCATTTAACCCACCCCAACATCCTCATCAACCCTCAGTTTGTTCTCTATATTTAAGAGTCTCTTACGGTTTGCCTCTGTCTCTGTTTTTATCTTATTTATAGCAGTGATATCAATAATAGCCAAATTATGGAAAGAGCCCCAATTTCCATCAACTGATAAATGTATTAAGAAGAGGTGGTTTATATATACAATGAAATACTTCGCGGCAATGAAAAAGAATGAAACCTTGCCATTTGTAACAACATGGATGGAACTGGAGGGTATTATGCTAAGTAAAATAAGTCAGTCAGAGAAAGACATATCATATGATTTCACTCATATGTGGAATTTAAGAAACTTAACAGATGAACATAGGGGAAGGTAAGGAAAAATAATCATACTTCTTAAATGTAAATCCAGTAATGTTTTATCTCCTACTTAAAATTTTAACTCTTTAGCCTGGTGTTCAACATTCTTCATTATCTGGCTTACCTCTCTTGTTCTATGCTCTTCCATTCTCTTACAATGTTCCAGCCATACTGAAGTTCTGAATACCTCTTGGGCTCACACTCAGTTCAAATATCCATCCACATCCTGGTCTGTATGTTTAGAAAAAAAAAAAAAAATCTGCACCAGAAGGACTTTCATCCAGTTTACTCCTAATCTTTTACAAGATTCATTCTTTTGGAAGATTCATCTCTTTTGGGAAACCTTCATGATTCCCCCAGTTTGGGCTACATGCTCCCAGAATGCTCTGTGTGACAACTCTTAACCACACTGTTTTACAAATGTTTGTTTCTCCTACTTTATATCAATTTTGTATAGGTATCATTTCTTACTAGTTTTTATATTTCAGTTGCCTATATGATGTTTGGCCCATAGTGGATATCTAAAACATGTTTTCATTCAAATAAAAATAAAATGAAAATGAGTTACCTAGTATTCTTTCAGTCATAATGGGTAATTTTCTTACTTAAAAATATAATGTCTAGTGTTGCTCTAGTACTTTATCATTTCCATGTCTATACATTTTTAATAACCATATCTTTCCTAGGTTTCATTAATTTACAAAGACAGTATAGGAAACTGAGTTGAATTAATTGAAATTAATTAATAAAAAGGAAATTCAACACAAAAATGAGAAATAAATATCAAAAGTGCCAATTAACTAATTTGTCTTGGGATAAAAGTTTTATTTTTGAAGTATCAATTTTGACCAACGAAGATGTCCATAAATGCTTGTGGAATTCTCTTCCTGTTTACATTTGATGACGTGCATATGATGTTGAAAATGTTGGACTTTGCTATCTGTTAATATTTTTGGAGACTATCTTTATATCTCTACCTGTCCATTTATCTATTTATTTTTACCAATTCCATTTTCCTTTCTGTGTTTTGACTTTTAATATGTTATCTCTAAAGTTCTATATAGATAATTAACTGTAAACCATTTACACAAAGTAGGATATGATAATGAAAAGACCTAGATTTCAAACTTGGCTTTAATACACAGAAAATGACAAAAGACATATGCTTCCAGAGTTAGAAATACTGTACCTAAAGCTTCTGGTATAAGGTAACTGATTTATGCTTATTTTTGGTCCTTTATTTCATTCCTACTCCATTTTCCTGTGAAACACATCTTAGTCATTGAGAATGACAGACTGCAGCCTTTTACTATGGTAATTATTATTTGTTTGTTTTCAAAATCTCTCCTCTCCTTACTTCCATGAATTTTGTTTCCTCATTTATTTTAATAATTCTTCCATTTTTCCTCTAAGTGGAAGCATCTCCAAAGGTATAGCTAGACTTCTTTCTCTGTATTTTCCTTTAATGTGTAAGCTAGTATTGTGCGTTATATTACATTGCCATCCTTGACTTTTTCCTAAGTGTAGGTTTTTCAATTCTTACAGCCTGGCGGACATCACTATTTGGTGCCTCAATTTCGGTGCATCTGAAATAGAATATTTCCTCTTCCAATTGCACTCCTCCTCCTATTCCCTTCTATAAATATTCCATCAGAGACCTACTCATCTAAGTTCAAAAACCATGAGTTATATATGAGTGATTCTCACTGCCCTCCACATTCAATCACATGATAAGTAATATGGACCTACTTTTGAAATCTCTCTCACATATTTCCTTTTTCTATTTCAGCAGTTTCTTCAAAGTCCTTTCACACATCTGTCTCTGCCATCCATTCCAGGTGCTTTGTCCAAAGTCTAACATAGTAGGCCTGAAACTTTTCCTTCTACCATCAGAATAAGAGAAAAAAATAATAAACTAATAATATCTAAGTAGTCAAAAAAAGTTGTGAGTCTTCCCTGTGCTCTTCTTTCATATCTGCTTATAGTACTTGTCATAGGCTAAACTATGTCCTCCCAAAATGTGTACATTGAAGTTCCAACCCCCAGTACCTCCGAATGTAAACATCTTTGGTGATACGGTCTTTAAAGAAGTGAAAAAATTACAGTGAGATTGTTAGGAAGGAGCCCCATCCCAATATGACTAGTGTTCTTATGAGAAGAGGAAGGGACACCAGGGACATGTGTGCACACATTGGGATGACCATATGAAGAGGTAGGAAGCGAGCCAAAAAGAGAGACCTTACAAGGAAGCCAATACTGCTAGCACCTTGATCTTGGACTTTCAGCCTCCAGAACTGTGACAACATTAATTTCTGTTGTTTAAGCCCCAGTCTATCGTATTTTGTTATGGTGGCCCTAACAAACCAGTACAGTTTTGAACTTGGGTCAAGTACTTTCCAATCAAAAGGGATCCTCATGTTCTTCCTCTACATAGTAAAGTCGATCACGTAAAGAGAGAGAAAGAAGGTTCTAGTCAAAGTTCTGTAGATGTAGATCTTCACAGTTGGAATGCTTCGTACCCACTGCTTTATTTAATTTAATATTGAAGTTTATTATCGATTACTAGTCTTTCAGAAGAAGCTTTTTGTTTTTAAGTGTTGGAACGCATTAGCGTGTTTAATGATGGAGTTAGTAGAGAAGTTAAAGATGAAGGTAAAGGAAAGAGAGAGGAGAATTGATGTGTTATAGTTCCTGAATATAACACAGGTGATAAGATTTAAGGCACAGGTATGGGAATTGCTCTTGGAGAGGACAAGGAACGTAGAAGAAGTGTTTTATTTAACTGAATGGGAGGAGAAAAGAAAAATTCTTATCAGAAGTAGGTTTGTTGAATAAAACTTGAGGAATTTCCATTCTGATAGCTTCCATTTTCTTTTCTTTTTTTTTTTTTTTTTTTTTTTTGGCTTCCATTTTCTCATTGGTTGAGAGTGAGTAGGAAGTGAGATGTTTGGAGGTTTGCAAGAGTGGAGAACGTATGAAATAATCATGGAAAACAGGAGCCACGGTAGTAAGATTGTTGTGCTTTCAAAGGGCCAATCTATTATAAATGTCACTTAAGCCATTGTTAAGTAATTAATCTGTCATTCAGTTTTGGAGAAAGCAGGAAGTTGGCTTCACTCAGGGTTGGAATGTTATCAAGGAGATAAAGCAGAAGAACAAGGAATAGTTCAGGATATTAATAAGAGAGTTATTCCTCGAAACTGCCTAGCCATAATTTACATTCCCATTTCAGCCACTGAACTGAAATAGATTAAACAAAATACACAAAATAACTACCCCGTTGTTCCTATGTTTTTGGTTATCCACATGCTTGGTTCTGCCATCCTCATCCTATCATGTTCCATTATTCATTCCTTAACATTGAAATTGTCACCAGTCCTGGGAATTTTGCTTTGAAGATATCTCTTATATTCTCTGGCCCCTTATTTTCCAAGACTCTACCTATGTTTGGACCCATATTATTTTGTGTGGACTTTTACAACTTCCTCAGTGCTCTTACTTGTTCCTTGTTTTGTCTCCCATCATTGTCTCCAAGTGGCTGTTCAAGTGATCCTTCTACAAAAAAAAAAAAATGTGATCATATAATTCCCTTTACTTAAGACCCTTGGCTGCTTCATTACAGCTTATAAAATGAACTTCACTGTATATGAGACCCTTCATAATCTGACCCATCCCAACTTCTCCAGCTTTGTTTTCTGTTCCGTTCTCTTTCCCTCATATCAACTCTTTATGTTCCAGCAAAACAAAACCACAAAAATATGGATATAACATGCAATCTACATCTATGTCTCACACGCATTTTTCTACTTGTTAGGAATTCCTTTTTTCCTTTTGGGCAATCTGGCATATTGACTTTAGAAAAACAACTCAGGCATCATTTCGATGAGAAATGGCAATCCTTTCCCCATACCTCGGAGTCCATTAATAACTCACTTTCAGGAGGCCATGAGTGCCTTGTATATGAGTTTTTTTGTTGTTGTTGTAATGATTATACTCTACTGTTACCCTATTAGGAAGTGGTGCACTTAAAAGAGATGGTAATATTGTGTTTGATTCATTTGAGGATTGACAGATGGATATGACATTTATTGGTGTGGCCCCTGTGGACCAGCACCCCGTCTTGCTCATTGTTAGCGAAAGTTCTAATTTTCTTTTTCTAAGGCTTAAGTCTTGGAATCATTGGAAATACTGGAATTTTTCTTCCCTTCTGTCACCAAGTTCTCATTCTTCTCTTTGCTAGCACTGCTATCCTTGTTCTTGGCAAATTATTTAAGGCATAAGACCTACCACTTGACAAGTTTTATTTTTGCTATTCTTGTTGATTATCTACTTGATTTACAATTAGTGCTCTCAAGATTTAATGCTCAATGTTGAAACCTCTTATGTTGCTTGCAGTTTTTCACATCTATTGTTTGCTATCCCTCCCACTGAAAGATAGCTTATTAAGGAAGGTTACCATGTTTCAGACTTTCTAGAACTATTACATAAACTCTTGAATTAAGAGTTGTCGATTGCCTCCCTGGAATGTCTATAAGGTTGATCATTTGTGTTTACTTTCATAGCCTTCATTTCATCTAGCTCTTCATCTTATGCTGTGATTACTGTTAAGATCCTTCTAGACAGGTGCTATGCCACTAGTCTCTTATTTTAGCTAATATTCTACTCCTGAATGAACACAAAAAGCCTTGTTCACACAATCCCTTTAATCTACCAGGAGCCTATTCTTATACTGTTTTGTTTTGTTTTGTTTTGTTTGTTTGTTTGTTTGTTTTTTACAGATTTTCTGAATTCTATTTCTTGGAACCGTAGGTCTATGTTTTTAAACTTGCAGCACTAAAAATAAATCTTACGCAAACATGTTATGGAGATACTGGGTTAGATAATGTTGAAATGTTTCTTTATGACATAGCAAAACATTGAGTATGCTAAAATACTTTGTAAACTTGAGAAGATAAAAATTGATGAGTTTGTTTAGTCATTGACTATTTCTTTTCTCTCCTGAACCATACTGAGGGCTACGCTTGCATAGGACATCCTTCAGGAAATGCTAACTGAGAGATTTTGTCCAAATGTTTTATTCTGATCCCATTTTTCCTAACCCAATCCAATGCTTTCTTGACTTTCTTTGTGGCTTCTCTTTCACAACCAAGCCAGAGTCAGAATTGGACCTTTATCTGTCACCCCTCACCCTCTCTGCTGATGCTATTGCCCTAGAACCAAAGTTCTCCTGCACTAGTACTATATATATATATATATATATATATATTCTATTAATAAAGTATGTTTTAAAAATTAGGTTAGAGATATATAATCGTTACAATCCACAGCAAGCCTAAGTAGTTAATGATGACATGATGAGCTTAATTTCCTTGGTGAGCTTCATTTTAAAGTCTTATTTTAAACTATATTAATGTGATAAATACCATTTTTTTTTCTATAACTTACTTGCAATATTTGCAGGACCATTACCCATTCATGTGTTTATTCTAAAAAAAAAAATCTGCTAAAACAGAATGCTTGTTCTTATTCATCATCTCTCTCATTTTTTAAAAAAAATTAAGATTTATTTATTTTTGAGAGAGCATGAGCAAGGGAGGGGCAGAGAGAGAGGAGACACAGAATCCAAAGCAGACTCCTGGCTCCTAGCTGTTGGTACAGAGCCCAATGCGGGGCTCGAACCCATGAACTGTGAGATCATGACCTGAGCTGAAGTCGGACGCTTAACCAACTGAGCCACCCAGGCACCTCCTTATTCATCAGCTCTTATGCCATATACATAAATTATAAATGGGATTTACTAGTGTGGTAAAAAAATGAAACATTTCCTGCAAAGGCACAGATTTAGACATCATCATCTGCATGTTTGGAACTTTCAGTGGATCTAGCTTGACTTTAGAAAACCTAGAGGAATACATTTGTAATACTGACCAATATTGATTGTTTCCTCGGGTCTTAAAAAAGAGAGACAAGAACAACAAAAAATCAATGCTGACGTTGTTTACAAATTTCTAAAAACCAGATTTTTGGATTGCTTATCAAATTGAAATAACATATTTGCTTTGGATACCAGAGGAAGAGGACATGTTGTCATAAACATTTAAGACTTAAAATCCTGGTTGTTGGAGGAAAGCATGACCTCTTCTCAGAGCTGCAGCAATGTTGATGGGCAGATTCAACGTTTTTCCAAAGAGGCAAATACAACTTTGCTCAGACTTGGCGAAACTGCCTTTGACTGGAAGAGTTGTGCCCTGACATACTAGTCATCTGCTTCTGCTGCGATAATTGTTACTATTACTCCAGAGGAATGTTTGGCTTTGAATAGTCCTGAATGAGACAATCTATCACACGTTAGCCATAGAATAAGGGAAAAAATAACGTACATAAACTGA